>NC_056725.1:684835435-684852935 GCF_019279795.1 Protopterus annectens
TACAAGCACTCACACACACGCATACACCCATCTACCCCAAGCACTCACGCACACACATGCACCCACCTACCCCAAGTAGTCAAGCAAACACATGCACCCACCCATGCATGTACCCGCACCACCCAAGCTTGTGCGCACTTGGGTAGGTGGGTGGCTGCACACACACCCAAACATGTGCTGGCACACACCCAAGTGCTGGCACATCCAAGAGTATGTACAAGCACACGCACACATTCATACACACAGCCAAGCACACACCCACCCCAAACACATCCCCAAGTGCATATGCAACTGCAATCATGTACACACAACCACTGTCACTTTTAAATATGCAATGGAAATAACCAATGCACAATTCAGCCAACTGCTTTTGTTTACTGCACAAAATTCACAAGGCATTCCTAGATAGTGCATTACTAAGTTGTAATACATACGCAAATGAATTAGAATGTACTTGGATATTGGGCTTTTGTTTCACTAATCTCCTCTACATCCACATTACATTATCTAATGCTTATTGTGCCATAGGCAGACATTTACAAATGTGTTTCCATGTGGGCTCGCACATCTTTGTGCACACAGTGCATGTGTACTTGCATCCACTGACTACTGGATTTATGCTTAACCCCCCCCCCCAAGAAAACTGAAAGACTCATGCAGTGACAAACACTATATGAAGATACAGCTGTGTACATGTCTTTATATCAGACATCTTCAACCAACTGTACCTTGTAGGCAAGCATAATGAAAATTTCCTGAAAAGTTAAATAAAAAATATCAAACCAATGGCCTTATTTTGCAATTTAGTTCACAATGAAAAGAAGTGTGACAGTTCTTCAGACAAACTCAGATTATAAGCAGATCATACCAGTTGCTCTTATAAAATCATGATTACAAGTGATAGCGGACATATTTGTGCTGACATATTTGTACTTTTAAGTGTACAGCATTAAATATTTAACACATGCAGAGTAGCATCCATACTTCTATGAAGTAGACATCTACTTGCCGTTAGTACTCTTGGCTTATACAGTACATTGTATAAAGCTGAGCACACACCTGTATTGTCATAATGGCATTCATTAGGCAAGAAGAATTCTGATCAGAGACTGGCAAACTACAACATTTGCAGAACAACTGCCAGCCAAGTGGTATACAAGGCTAAAGGCATGATTATACCCCAGGTGTCCAGAGTTCAATTTGAGGTTTGGGTGCCTGACTGTGGTGGCAAGAAGGATGGGCACACCTACCAGTGGTGGAATGTACAGTTGTGTACACTTAACATAAATGTAGATGTTCGAGTGTATTCATTGTTGCAGTCATCATATTTGGGTTATCTGCTTGCAGTAGCCCTCCCTGATTATCAAAGTCTTGAGTCCTGCATTGGTTGCTGTCTCATCTTCCTTGACATCAGGGGGTATAAAGCATGCAGCCGACGCCATTACATCAGTTTTTCTAGCCCCAGATGTCAGGTGCCCCCCCTAATGGGAAGCAATAAAAAAAAAAATTATAGATATATATATATATATATATATATATATATATATATAAGGTTACACCTCCAACAAAAAAGCAAATACACTAAAAAGCTTTGAGCATAGTAAAAAGGAACAGAGGTATAAGCCAAAAGGAGTCAGGGGACTGGAGGGAGGGTAACCAGGACAGCAACAGTGAATACACTCTAACATCTACATTTATGGTAAATGTACACAACTGTACTATGTTTTTCATATTTCACTGATGCAGTCATCACATTTGGGTAGATTCCCAAAGCTAAGGATGGGAGGAGGAAATTAGATAGCATTAGGACCATCTATAAGGTCCTGCAAGACTGCAGTAGCAAAGCCAGCTCCGGATTTAGAGAAAATTGGCAAATGGTAATGCTTGGTGAAAGTATGTACAGAACTCCAGGTAGCAGCTTCTAGGATATCCCTGGTAGGGACACCTCTGAGAAAGGCTGTAGAGGTAGATGCAGCCCTGGTTGAATGTGGTCTTATCCCCTGTGGGATAGGTTTTCCATGGCGCTTATAGCAGAAATGAATGCAATGGCCTATCCATTTTGAAATGGTTTGCTTTGAAATGGCCTTCCACTCTGCCCATGCAGCAAATGCCACCAGCAGCTGTTCAGATTTCCTGAGAGGTTTAGTCCTGTGCAAGTAAAATCTAAGTTGTCTGTGCACACCTAAGGAGTGCACTATATGTTCCCCTTTGTTCTATGGATTAGAAAAGAAGGTTGGCAAATAAATGGACTGATTAAGAGCCACACTAGATACTACCTTGGGCATGAAGGAGGGATTGGTCCTGAGGGACACCCTGTCCACATGAAAGATGGAGAAAGGATCCACTGCCATAAGGGCCTGTAATTCAGGCACCCTTTTTGCTGAAGTGATGGCTAAAAGGAAGGCTGTTTTCCAAGAAAGGAATTTCAACTCTGCACTTGCAGCTGGCTCAAAAGGAGGTAGAGTGAGTTTTTCCAATACAAGGTTAAGGTCCCAGGCTGGAGCTGGGGCTCTCCTGGGTGGTCTTAAGTTTTTGGCCCCTCTGAGGAACTGCTTGAGCAGTGGATGACAGAAGAGGGGTGGCTCTTTGTTGTAATGAGCTGAAATGGCTGAGGCATGAACTCTGATGCAGGAAAAGGAAAGTCCCTTGTGAAGCATCTCAGTTAAGTATTGAAGAATCTGAGGTAAATTGGGCGCTGCTGTGCCCCATCCCTTGAGTTTGGTTCTATGAACAGAATCTTTTCCATTTTTCAGCATTAAGATTTTCTAGTACTAGGCCTCCTTGCCTCCAGAATGACATCCAACACTTGTTTACTAAGGGATGGTAATGCGGAGAGATCAAGTAATTAGCCAAGCTGCCAGGTTCAGGGTTTGAAGCCGAGGATGCAAAATCTGGCCCACCTGCTGGGACAGCAGGGTAGGGTTCTGAGGCAGGTGCCATGGTGCCAGCACGGACACACTGTGCAAGAGGGGGTACACCAGTGTTGGCGTGGCCAGTCTGGTGCAATCAGTATCGTCCTTGGTTTGTCCTGTTTGAACTTTAGTAGTACCTTGGAGAAGAGAGGCAGAGGAGGAAAGGCATAAACTGATATATTTTTCCAGGTGAAGGACAGGGCATCCACTTTCCAAGCTTGTTTGTGGGGAGTCTTTGTGCAGAATTTGTCCAAATTGGTAGTTCTGGGGGGAGGCAAACAGGTCTATCTCTGGGCTCCCCCATTTGTTTATCAACATGTTGAATGTCTTTGGTTCCAGTTTCCACTCGTGTGGGTCCATGAGATTTTTGCTTAGTTCGTCTGCCAGTGTATTTAGCTTTCCTGGCAGAAACTGAGCCTGTAGGTGCACTTGGTAGCTCAAGGCTGTGTTCCACAGAGCCATGGCTAGTCTGCAGAGAGGGTATGAGTGGGTTCCCCCCTGCTTATGTACCGCATAACAATGGTGTTGTCCGTCTTTACCATTAATTGTCCTGGACGAATGTGGTCCTTGAAGGCTGTCAGAGCATTCTGTACAGCAAACATTTCTTTTTGATTGATATGCAGGTGCATTTGAATTGGGTTCCATTTGCCCTGAATGCATTTCCCTGCCAAGTGAGCCCCCCCATGCATAGTCTGATGAGGCTGTTGTTAGGGTTTGGGCAGGAGGGGGTACAGTGAATGCCAGTCCCTTGTTTTGGTGGCAGGCCTCTGCCCACCAAAGGAACTCTAACTGTAGGCAAGGTAGGATAGGAATCATTGCTTCTAGATCCTGAGAATGTTGAAACCATAGGCTTTTTAGATACCATTGTAGTTTCCTCATATGCAGTCTTGCATATGGAATTAGGAGAATGCAGGAGACCATGAACCCCAAGGTTTGCAGTATTTGTCTTGCAGACATAGCAGGGTCTTTGTGGCCATTAGTTTGAAGTAAGCTGTCAAATGAACTTGTTTCTCTGGCGTGAGGAAAGCCATCTGGGAAGTTGTGTTCAAGCTAGCCCCCAGGAATGCAATTTGTTGGCAGGGTACAACTTTTCGTTTATGGTGTAGCCCAGAGAAGTTAGCACTTTTTGCACAAACGCCAGATGATTAAACAGTATGTCCTGGCTTTCTGCCTGAATTAGACAATCGTCCAGGTATGGGTACATTTGAATATTTCTTTGCCTGCAAAAGGTAATGACTGGAGCTAGGCAGTTTGTGAATATCCAGGGTGCAGTAGATAAGCCAAAGGCAGTGCAGAGAACTGATAGTGCATGAAGCCTGCTTTGAAGCGTTGGTATCTTCTGCAAGATTCCCTGACTGGGATGTGCAGGTAGGCTTCCTTTAAATCCAGTGTTGCCAACCAGGCATCCTTGCCTAGCATAGGAAGCAACTGGTGAAGAGTTAGCATCTTGAATTTTGGGATCACCAAAAAAGTGTTCAGGATAGAGAGATCCAGGATAGGTGGCCAGGAGTTTCCTTTTCTGGGCACCAGAAAAGTCTTGAGTAGAAACTATGTCCCCTTTCCTCTTCTGGGACAGTCTGAATAGCCCTTATACTTGAGAGAGAGAGAGAGAGAGAGAGAGAGAGAGAGTACTTGCTTTTGAGCCTCTGCCCACTGATTTGGGGGTAGATCTGGCCAACTGTTTGGGGTTGGTAAAGTGCGGAAGTGGAATCTGTATCCTTGGGTAACTATATTTAAAACCCATTTGTCCAGGGTAATGAGTTCCCAGTTTTTTGCCTGCAGAGCAGTCCCCCTAAAGGAGCAGTCATCTGAGAAGGGCTTGGAAGTTTTAAAGTTAAGTCATTGAGACAGTTTACCATAGGGGGGGATCTTACTACTCCATGGTTTGGAAGTGGGAGCTCCCCACTGCTTAGTCCTGTGCGTACCTTGGGACTGAAGCCGGGGTGTTCTGCTGGTTCTGGGTTTGGACTGAGAAGGCCTGGAAGAGGCAGGAAAGGACCAATTCTTAGAGGGCCAATGCCTACTAAATCTTGGAGGCTGTACTTGCAGGAAATATTTAACATTTTGCATAGATTTAGCTTTTTCCTCCATCTTTTTAAGTAGTTCTTCTGCTTTGTTGCCAAATAGGAGATCCTAGTTTAAGGGAGCATCCAGCAATTTAGATTTAACATGATCTGGCAAAGATTGCTCCTTAAGCCAAGCATGCCTTCCAAGTACAGACCCAGTGATAGCAGCCCTGCAAGATGCCTCTAGTGAATCAAACCACACTGCAAAGTATGTTTTTCAACTTGTTCAGCAGAATGCATTAAATCCTGTAAATCCTTATTTTCAGCAAAGTCAGGAATCAACATCATTTTCTGTTTAAGCAATGCAATAATATGCTGCTGATACTTTACCATATGACATTGGCAATTTAAGGCCCTAATGGCCAAGGTTGCAGAAGTGTATACCTTCTTACCCCATCTATCCAGCGCCCTGGAATCTCTATCAGAGGGGGTAGGATTTTTGGCAGTAGTAGTCTTAATGCCCTTGGGTCCCTGTGAAATGGTCTCAGTATCCGCAGTAGGATTTTTAAAGAGGAACTTGTGAGAGTCAGGAACCTTGTAATAGCCATCTGGTTTTCTGGGAGCAGAAGGTAAGGAGTCAGGGGCCAAGCTAGATTTCGAAAAGGCATCATCAACAATTTTCAATACAGGGGGAATACCTAAAAGCCTGTGTTGGGGCAGGAGTAAGAAATCCCGAAGCCTCTTTTTAGAATCAGAGTAATCCTGGCTTTCCCATCAAAAATCAGTATGCATGGTTTCACCAAAAGAGAAATCCTCTGGAGGGGAAGCAGAGAGAATTGAGTCCTCTGCATCAGAATCTTCATAGGTAGATAAAAGGGTAAATCCTGGTCATCAGAGGAAACAAATTTCAGAATCCTGATCAGAAGAATCATAAGCAAATTCAGTCATAGGTTTCTTAGAGGGGGAAGGTTGGCTACCCCTGATTAAAGTAATAAGGTCTTCAGCCATTCTTATCATTTGCTTTTTCGGCATAGAGGCCTGACCATGCAGTCTGGGCGTCGGTTTTCTAGACATGGATCGAGTTTTAGGCCTTGAAGAAGAAGATGATGTCAGTTTAATATGCAAGTCAGTAGGCCTGAATACACCCTCAGAAGCTGGTGCCTGCACAGTGGCTCCGTACCCATCCAAGTTAGAGACATCCGCAGGTTCCACAGTTGAAGCATCTTGCAGCATCCGGATGGGTCTCAGTAGAGGCCTGTGAATCTGAAGTAGCAGGTATCAGGGGCTGCGAAAGGGCCTCACTGAGTACCGGTGAACTGGCGACTAGCTTAAGAGAAGCGTTGTCGGCAGCTTTGGACCTAGGTGGCCTGTCTCTGTCTTTATCTTTGCGTTTTTTAGGAGTGTCAGTAGTCGGGTGGCTTACCGAAACCAAATCTGGATAACTGAAGAGTACCAAAATATTTAGAAGCATAAATATATAGACGACGAATAGTTCATTGTTTAAATAAGGCAGAAAACCTACAGCGAGGTACGTCGTGGTCAGGGCCTAGGCAAGGAATACAGTACGAATTAAAATCTTTATGAGGTATTTGCTTTCCACAAGAAATACAATTACTGACTTTTACTGACATTGGTTTAGAGCAAGAAAAAGTTTCCCCAACGGGGTTCTTAGCTTTAGTTGAAGACTTTGGTTCTGAAACTCGAAAACGAAAATTTCAGGAGTCGGTTGACCGACACTTATGAACTGCTTCTGCTTCAGGCACCGCACGGCAAGAAAGACTGATGTAATGGCGTCGACTGCATGCTTTATACCCCTGACTACCTGACATCATGGAAGATGAGACAGCAACCGTCGTAGGACCCAAGACTTTGATAATCAGGCCGACTGAGGGCTACTGCAAGTAGATAACCGAAATGTGATGACTGCAACAGTGAAACATGAAGAACATCATGCCTGCATCTGTCTCCTAGAGCTCTGGTGGGGGCCACAGCTCAAAGACAGAGACAATAAAGATCTTGGGGGGAGTCAAGAAACAGAATAATCATGTCCACCCTATAAGGCCATGGGGAAGGCATTCACTCAAGTGACTCTTGAAATTGATTGTCCAGCTTGACAATGACACTAGCTAATATCAAGGGGACCTAAGACTACACAAAAGAGACAAAAGTACAGTTTTGTACCTACCATAAATGTAGATGTCCGAACTGGATAGCATCTGCAGTCATAACAACTGGGTTGTCCTGTCGTCAGGCAGCCCTGCAGTCGGCCGGATTCCAAAGTCCGGGTCCGGCTTCGGCTGATGTCGCACTTCACCCGACGTCATCTCTGCTGGTCTCCGGGTATAAAGGCATCAGCCGACGCCATTTTCTTCAGTGTTTCTTGCCCCAGATGCCAGATGCCCTTCCTGGAAGGCTAATTTTTGGATAAATGCCAATGTTTCCAAAAGGATAGAAGGCAAACTCAGAAAATAAGCATGTATGTACATATATACAAACAAATACACCATAAAAGACTCCCCCCACTAGCTAGCTATTAGGAGGGTAAATACCCTAGGAGTACCACAGAGGGCAGGAGGGAGGGTAATCCTGACTGCAGATGCTATCCAGTTCGGACATCTACATTTATGGTAGGTACAAAACTGTACTATGTCCTTCATGGATGCATCTGCAGTCATAACAACTGGGTAGAATACCATAGCCAACTAAGGGAGGAGGAAACAATTTAGATTATGGTGTGGTTAGGATCCCTTGCAGCACAGCAGTGGCAAACCCTGCTCGGGATCTGGAGTACATTGGTAAGTTATAATGCTTGGTAAATGTATGCACGGAGGTCCAAGTAGCCGCCTCAATAATGTCCTTGGTTGCCACACCTCGTAGGAAGGCTGTGGTAGTGGCTGTTGCCCTTGTAGAATGAGGCCTTATGTTCTGTGGAATTGGTTTTCCATGGAAGGAGTAACAGAACCGTATGCAATTTCCTATCCATTTGGAGATTGTCTGTTTGGAAATTGCTTTTCCTTCCCTTCCTGTTGCATAGGCTACAAAAAGCTGGTCAGTTTTTCTGCTACTTTTTGTTCTGTCCAGGTAGTAGCGTAACTGTCTATGTACATCCAAGGAATGCAGCATTCTTTCCCCTCTGTTTTGTGGGTTGGGAAAGAAGGTAGGTAGGTGGATTGCCTGGTTTAAAGACACTCTGGATATCACCTTAGGCATAAACGTAGGATTAGTCCTCATGGACACTCTATCTTGGTGGAAGATTAGGAAGGGCTGTACTGCCATTAGGGCCTGAAGTTCAGAGACCCTCCTTGCTGAGGTTATTGCCAGTAGGAAAGCAGTTTTCCACGATAGATGCTGTAGGTCCGCTGTAGCTGCTGGTTCAAAAGGTGAGTGTCAATTTTTCTAGCACAAAGTTCAAATCCCAAGCTGGCAATGGTGGTTTCCTTGGAGGTTTTACATTCTTGATTCCTCTGAGGAACTGCCTGAGTAAAGGGTGTGAAAAGACAGGTGGATCAAAGCTGTATTCTGCTGAAATAGCTGATGCATGTATCTTGATGGAGGAATAGGACAGGCCTGTATGTAGAAGCTCTGCCAGATACTCCAGAATGTTAGCCATATCTATAATTGACACATCTTTTCCTCTTTCAGTGCTCCAAATGACAAATCTTTTCCATTTTCCTGCATAGTTCCTTCTTGTTGAAGGTCTGCGGGCTTCAAGGATAATGTCTTTAACCCTTTGGGAAAGTTCTGGGTTAGTTGCTGCTATGTGATGTTCCATGCAGTCAGTTGCAACGTTTTTAGGTTTGGATGTATGATGCTGTAGTTGTTCTGAGTTAACATCAAAGGCATCAGGGGTATTGGCCACATGTTGTCCCGAGACATGCTCCTCAGTAATGGGTACCAGTGTTGTCTTGGCCAGTTTGGAGCTATCAGGGTTATCCTTGGACGTTCCTCCTTGATTTTTAGTAATACCTTGTGTATCAAGGGGAGAGGTGGAAATGCATATGCTGTTAGATCTTTCCAGCTGAAGGAGAGCGAATCCACTTTCCATGCAAGTGGGTGGAATGTCCTCGTGCAGAATTTTTTGAGTTGGTGATTGAGAGGGAAGCGAATAGATCTATCTGTGGTCTTCCCCATTTCTTTGAGATGGTCTTGAAGATGTCCGGGTGTAGCATCCATTCGTGGGCATCCGATGTGGTTCTGCTCAATCTGTCTGCTAGAGTATTGTCCTTTCCCGGTACAAATATTGCCTGTAACTGGATGTTGTAGCTGAGTGCCAGGTTCCAAAGCTCCAAAGTCATTCTGCATAGGGGTATGAATGAGTGCCTCCCTGCTTGTTGATGTACCACATGACTGTGGTGTTGTCTGTCCTTATCATCAAATGGCCCTCTTTGAGAAATGGTCTGAAATTTTGGATTGCCAGTTTTACTGCCAACATTTCTTTTAGGTTGATGTGCAGGTGGAGTTGATCCTGCGTCCACAATCCCTGTACGCATTTGTCCAGCATGTGAGCCCCCCATCCTAGGTCTGAGGCGTCTGTTGTGATGGTCTGGCTTGCTTGATAGCTGTGAAAGGGTAGGCCTGGGTTTGACTGGCATGCTTGTGCCCACCATAGGAACTCCTGTTTTAGGCATGGGATTAGTGGAATTTCTGCTTCTAGGCTGTGCCTATGTTGGGACCATAAATTCCTTAGGTACCACTGTAGTTTCCTCATATGTAGCCTGGCATGTGGAACCAAGATTATGCATGATGCCATGTAGCCCAAGGCCTGCAGGACTTTTCTTGCTGTTAACTTGTTTTGTTTTGTTAGAGCCAAGAAGTAAAGAGGGAGTTCTTTTTGTTTTTCTGCGGTTAGGAATGCCATTTGTTTTACAGTGTCCAATTCCGCGCCCAGGAATGTCCTTGTTTGGGATGGTATCAGCCTTGACTTTTGTAAATTGACTGTGTATCCCAGTGCTTGTAGCAAATAAATGACCCTTTGTAAATCTGTTGTCAGCTTGCTTTTGTTGTCCCCTTGTAGCAGGCAGTCGTCCAGGTATGGATAAATTTGGATTCCCTGTAGTCTGCAGTGGGCGATTACTGATGCCAGGCATTTTGTGAATACTCTGGGCGCAGTAGATAAGCCAAAGGGCAATGCTGAGAATTGATAATGCTCTGATCCTGCAAGAAATCTGAGGTATCTTCTGCAAATTGGTCGAATGGGGACGTGCAGGTATGCCTCCTTGAGATCTAGAGTTACCAGCCAACACTCCTTGCCCAGCATGGGAAGAAGTTGCTGTAGGGTCAGCATTTTGAATTTTGGGCCAATGATGTATGTATTTAAGGTGGACAGGTCGAGAATAGGTCTCCAACTTTTTTTCCTTTCTTGGAACTAGGAATAGTCTGGAGTAAAATCCTTTGCCTTGTTCTGTTATTGGCACTCTTTCCACAGCTCTCATCTTCGCTAATTGCATTATCTGTTGTAGAGCTTCTGTTTTTTGGTTTGGAGGCAGGTTTGGCATTCCTCTTTGACTGGTAATGTGTGAAAGTGGAACCGGTAACCTTGGTCTATGGTTTGCAAAATCCACTTGTCTTTGTGATGTAGTGCCAGTTTTTTGAAAATAAGGTTAATTTTCCGCCTAATGGAGCTGCTATTTGTTCCCTGGTAGGCGGATGTAGAGTTAAGTCACTGTGATTGTGCTGTTGTAGTGGTAGTGGCTGAGTCTGTGCCTCTGTTATTACCTTGCCACTGTCGTCCTCTGTAGGCACCTCCTCTGGATTGGTTTCTGCCTCTGGGACGTCTATTCCTGCCCCTTTGGGATCTTGTGGAGTCAGGAAAGGACCAATTTTTGGCAGGCCAGTTCCTGCTAAATCTTGGGGGCTGAACCTGCAAGAAATCTTTAACCGTTTGAACAGATTTTGCCTTTTCTTCCATTTTCTTCATTACCTGCTGGGCAGGTGTACCAAACAAACTGGTCTTATCCATAGGAGCATCTAATAACATAGCTTTAACATGATCCGGTAAGACTTGTTCCTTCAGCCATGCATGTCTTCTTATCACTGTGCCAGTCATGGCTGATCTAAATGAAGCCTCCAGTGCATCATAGCCACATTTTAAGGAATGGTTACTAACCTGTTGTATGTTATTTACCATTTCTAATACATATTTCTTATCTATAGAGTCATCAGAGGATAGTTTATAGTTAACTGATCAAGCATAAACTCTTGGTATTGTATCATGTGAAACTGACAGTTTAAAGCTCTAGCTGAGAGAGTAGCTGAGGTATAAACTTTTTGCCCCATCTGTCTAAAGACCTGGCTTCCCTTTCAGAAGGAATAGGGTTTTTGCTGTGGTCGAGGCTACTGCCTTAGGCCCCTGGGATATAGTTTCGGGTCTGCAAGTGGGGCCTTGTAAAGGTGATGATGCGTGTCTGGTACCCTGTAAAATCTGTCTGGTTTGGCAGGGGCTGGAGGTAAGGAATCTGGTGCAGAGCAGACATCATTAAAGGCATCGTCCACAACAGAGAGGACAGGAGGTATAGCTAAGGGCCTGTGTTGTGGAAGGTGCAGAAAAGTCCTAAGTCTTTTTCTGGAATCTGAGAAATCCTGTTGCTGCCATTGGAATTGTTCTCGCATGGCATGTAAGGTTTCCCCAAAGGAGAATTCTTCTGGTGGAGAAGCAGCTGGAATGGAATCTTCAGCATCTGAGTCTTCATAATTGGAGAAAGGAGCCTCTGGCTGGTCTGTAATATCTGAGTCATCCGCAGAATCATCAGAGGACACAGGCTCGGGGGGCTCGGCCCTAGGTCTCTTCTCTGGGGGCTGAGAGGCCCTGTCTGGGTGAGATTGAGATCCCCTGATTAAGGAAATTAAATCTTCTGCCAGAGTAAGCATTTGTGAACTAGAAGTAGGCCTGGTTGAGGGGGGTTTAACAGGCACTGACTTAGTAGACTTGGCTGCTTTAGCCCTGGCAAAGGCCTTAATGGACATGGCTGCAGGAGGCCTAGCAGCACCACGTGCTGGGGTAGAGACATCCAAAGGGATGATGTCTGATAATTCACTAGAAGCCACTGTAGTAGGTAAAATTTCAGAGGCCGATTCAAGTAAGGTAGCAGGAACCTCAGAAGTAGTCAAAGATTCAGCTGTGCTTTGATCAGTTTTCTCGGTTTCGGCCGAAACCGAGACACTCGCGGTTTGCTTCACCATGGTTTCGGCCGAAACCGTGGACCGCGAGTGTCGGTTTTTTTCTTTGCGTTTCTTAACAATTTGGGTAGTCGGAGGATCCGACGGCATAATGTACGCAAATTCTGAACCGAAAAACTGTTCAGCAACTGCGACCGACGCCTAAGCGCTCGTCGGTTGAAGGAAGCACAGGCCGAACAGGCTGCTACGTCGTGGTCTGGGCCTAAACAAGGCAAACAGTAAGAGTGGAAATCTTTATGAGGTATTTGTTTCCCACAAGTTAAACAGTTATTGACTTTTTCTGACATCGGCTGAGGCAAGAAAGAGTCCCCAACGGGGTACTTAGCTTTTAGAAGTCTTCGAAGTAGTATTCGGTAGTATAAATCTCTGGATCCGACCGACCGGCACTTGCGAACAGCTTCTGCTTCGGGCGCCACGCGGCAAGAAAGACAGAAGAAAATGGCGTCGGCTGATGCCTTTATACCCGGAGACCAGCAGAGATGACGTCGGGTGAAGTGCGACATCAGCCGAAGCCGGACCCGGACTTTGGAATCCGGCCGACTGCAGGGCTGCCTGACGACAGGACAACCCAGTTGTTATGACTGCAGATGCATCCATGAAGGACATCTGCAGTTTGACAGTCCTTGCTGCCTCATTCCCCTCCTGGACACAGGAGAATTCTATGACCCATATGGCTTTTGGGGTTCTTTCCATACAGAGGGACAGAATCTACTAAACAAAGGCAATGGCACCAAAATAATGAGCCACTGACTGAGCTTGGAATCAGAAGCTGTTGTTAAGTTGGGAAAACATTGCACAACAGTTTACAAAGAATAAAGTAAAAACGTTGAGTTATAGGTTGTCTTCAAACTAAACTATATTATGGCCATCAAAAGCATCTTTATGGTGTTCTGGAAATTTTAGGCAAAAAAAATGCATATATATTTTTACATAAAAGTTATAGTTCATCTAGGACATAAATAATTACATTAAAATTCAAGATGCAGATGTTAAGCTGCCTTTGGTTCATGGGTATATACTAGGCTAATGACCACTAGGGACTTTTTAAAAATACCCATCCATCCCAAACCTCGGACAAATTCTGGTACCCTTGATAAGTGTAAGCAGGGGCTTGGGAGATGAAACATTTACAAGCAGAGGCCTGGGAGATTAACTACTTACAGAGTCCCTGCGACCATTAGATACATAGGTGCCACACCATTTCCTGTTTTCCATCAAATTGTCCAAGTTACACTTGGAATGGGCTAGGAAGCAACCCTGCTTCAAATGGATGGGGAGCCTGTTATGGAGAAGGGGTATTCTCTGGAACACAACAGTCTCTCCAGCAGGTCCTGTTTATATCACATGCGCCGCAGTGCGCAAACACTCAACTGAAAAAAAAAAAAAAATGTTTAAAACATTTATCAGAAATGTGTTATAGGATGTTGCATCAGGTCAGTACCGTGGTGCATTGGTACTGTTGCCCAGGTCATATGACTATGAACAGTGTAGTTTCCAGACTGTCAGCATGGATATGTATGCAAATTAGGTGAATTTGCAGAATCAGTTAAAAGGAGCAATCGTATCCGCAGATCCCTTTCATGTAGGCTCCTACATTATGTTGATATTTCCACTGGATGTGGATGCCAGCAAGGGGGGGGGGTCTCATTACTTTTAGGACTTTCTTATTCCCTGTGCATGTGTTCGTGTGGCTCGCCACGCAGTGCATTACTGTTCACATGGAAAGACAACCCAGGTCACTGTGAAGATGTAGGCAACAAGTAATTAAAACCGGACATATTCAAGTATTGATTTTTGACTTTTGTATAAGCTATGCTGCAGTCCATGGCACAGGGCTCTGCATTGTGCAATAAAGTAGGGCCAGTAAATGATGTTAATTATAACCTAGGCAGATGAAATGCCTAATATTTAGCCTAATATTTAGCCAATAATTAAACAATAATAATTAGCCAATCACGCATGGTGGACCTACAGCAGACCTGTATAAAGTATGCATACACCCTACATTCTGATTTTCCCCCCAATACTCTGGACTACTGAGTACAGACTTGGGAATTTTAACTGACATAATGCTAGGGGCTGCTGCGGGTCTGCTACACTTCTGTGTGTTAGATGCTGAAGTCAATGCTGCTGGTGCTTCTGACAATAGACCCAGGCTCAGAAGGAGAAGAGTGTTCAGGCCCAGGGTAATCTTCCAGGAGCTACACGAACTGGGGATTGTAGAGCACTACAGGGTGAACAGGGACATATTACAAGAACTTAATGAGCTCTGCTGCCCTCAACTCAGCGCCAGAGCCAACAGAGCGGAACCCATCCCACTGGAAACAAAGGTATGTGCAGCCCTTACGATACTAGCTACAGGTAACTTTTCAAATAACAACTGGGGACATGATGGGGGTGTCAAAGTCATCTGCATCCAGGATACTCCACCAGTTCCTGGATGCTATGCTACCACATGCCAATGAGCTCATATCTTTTCTCCTTTCCCCTGAGATGAGGGCCAGCAATATGAAACAGTTTTACAATGTAGCACAGTACCCTGAAGTACTGGGTGCCATAGACTGCACTCATGTACACATCAAGGCACCAAATGGTGAGGAGGGTAGAATCTACTTCAACCACAAGGAGTAACACTCCCATCAACTGCCAGGTCATGTGCAATGTTCAGGGGATTATCCTGAATGTGTGCGCGCTGGCAGCCCTGGCAGTTATCACGACTCATATCTTGCACATAGATGTTTGCTGGGGGGGACATCTCACGTGGCTGTTTACTGGGGGATGCTGGCTACGTTCTGGAACCATGGATGATGACATCCATCAGAAATGCACAAAGACCAAAAGAAGAACGTCATAATGAGGCACATGCACAAACTAGGAACATCACCGAGCGGGTGTTTGTTATTCTGAAGTCACGGTTCTGGTGCCTAGATATATCTGGTGGAGCCCTGCAGTATTCTCCAGCCACATGTGCACAGATATTTACAGTATGTACTACGCTACACAATCTGATCCTCTGGAAACAGCTGCAGCAGGATCAGCAAAGGGAAAGGATACACAGCTCTAACCAATGCCTAGGTCACCACAGCCACAAACACAGGAGGACCTGGAGGAGGAACCCTCTACTGATGTCCCTGAAGGCAGACATAGGCACACTCAGTATGCCCTGACTTTGGCCAAGAGACAACACATAGCACATTCACTGACAACCTAGGGACTTGAACCTTACTCCTATTCGCATACAGAAATTAAAATAGATGCCAGGCAACCCACACATCCTGTACCTATCCATGTATTGGCTGTGTACTACTCGCATTTGACAGTCATCCCTGAACTACAGTTGTGTCACCTGCTGCATTTGCAAGGTACATCTGTAACCTACACAGTACTAAGGATTATTATGACATGGTATTGTAAATATGGATCTAGTACATTATGCAAGTAAATGTAGTGGGCTACATGGACAGACATAACATCCACAAGGGACTACAGATACCCATTCCACTAGCATATTTTCATTACTATTTACTAGGCCTCACGCATGGAATATTCATGCAGTCCTACTGCAACAGATTACTGGTACATCAGTCAAGGTAGATGTTCGACAGTGGGGTTACATGATAGTCAGACTACTGCGTATCCCCCAGCACAACATGCAACATGTGGTGTTGTTCTCCCACCCTCAACACAACAGTGTTCCTTTGTAACTGCTGTAACAGTAACTCATCAATGGTATATCAGCATTCCAGGCAGTCTCAGGAAAGTAACACAGAAATCGATCATACAGTGTATGTTTTACTTAACAAAGGAATAACAATGTACATATTTATGCAGGTGATTGTGTGATGAATTACCCCTGTCTTTCAAGCTGCTTGTGTGGCTCAATGGACTACGGCAATTAGTTTGTGTGATGGCATTCATGGTTCTAATCTAGAAGTATCCACTTCTTCATGGTTCTAATCTAGAAGTATCCACTTCTTTTGGATGTGCAGTGTTATTACATTGTGTTTTACAGACTGTTATTCTGTGTGTGGTGTAATATTACTAACCTCTGTTACATATTAATTGTATCAGACAACTTCAGAAAGTTGCAGCCAATATGAGTGAAGTGCAGAAGTGCAGCAGTGCAGAAACAGGTACAGATGTCATTTTCAGTAACACACAAAATCCCGGACTGAAGTACAGGCAGGTGTGGGCTGGAGTCATAGATGAAGTTAAGCAGACTGCTGTTCTGTTGCTTCTCATTCAAAATGATGTTTTATATATAGAAATCTCTACAGGCACATACATATACGTATACATATCTGTCACTCTCTCTTCTCCCCTATATGTGTGTGTGTGTGTGTGTGTGTGTGTGTGTGTGTGTGTGTGTGTGTGTGTGTGTGTTCACATATTACATACCTCTCAACTGTACAGATTTTTGCATCCTATTTTTAGTCTGTTCCTCATAAAATTTTGGTTTTCTGGCAAACCACTGAGGACTAAAGTAAAAAAAATGACAGACGTTTGATTTACAGACTTTATACTCTTCAGAAAATTCATGTTAATTCATAATCTGTTATTCTTAATTCATAATCTGTTATTCTATCAACTTTCTAAATTTGTAAGAGCAATATTTAAAAATTGTCCCTACTTTTGGGCCTTTGCACCCAATTATATACGGCTTTGTCCAGATTTCTTGGTCTTAGAGTTTGAGAGGTATGATATACGTACATATATATATTTATATATATATATATATATATATATATATATATATATATATATATATATATATATATATATATATATATATATATATATATATATATATATATATATATATATATATATATATATATATATATATACATATATCTATATATTGATATATATATTGATATATATATATATATATACACACACACACACACACACATACATACATATCTATATGGGTCTACCTGATAACACTGACATGCCAAAACACCAACAATGAAATAACAGACACGAAAAAAACGACAAAAAAAGAAAGTTCAAAAACATGAAACTTCACATGCCCGACAAACCAAAATCCCGACAATCAACAAAACAAATACCTTTCCCGAAAAACACACACACAGCACAAGCACACCAAAAACCTTGCAAACTTACACTAAACCTTACATACACAACTATCTATGGACTAACCATAACCCAAACCCTAACCCTAAGGTCCGTCACTATCGCACACTTACCTTACCCGCACCCTAACCCTAACTCACTTAATCCGCCCCTAACCCTCAACTCTGTCACTATCGCACACTTACCTGACCCACACCCTACCCTAACGTCTGTCACTATCATACACTTACCTTACCCACACCCTGACCCTAACATCTGTCCCTATCGCACACTACCTTAACATGTCGGGATTCTCAACTGTCGGTC
>NC_056725.1:684857935-684917935 GCF_019279795.1 Protopterus annectens
AGTAATCATCACAGTTGGTGGATAGTTAACGTTACCCCAAATCATGGTGTTGTGATGCATCTTGATTGATACAAGTAATAAGCACAATGGGTGTCCTGATTCATGGAGTTGCTCCTGTAGCTGGCAATGGCTTGATTGGGTGCCCTTCCAGCAGTGAATAGTTCCTGCACCGTCTCCAGGGAATCGCACTGTTTAACCAATCTGGATGTGTATCCATCTCTAATGAGTATGTATATACAAGGTCTGAACATGTGAAAGGGCGTGTAGCCTGGTATGGCTGTGGTGCTGTCCACAGCCTTGAACCAGGTGTCTGTGACTGGGCAAATGTCTGCATATTCCAAAATGAAACCGTGTAAGAAACTTCTCTGTGTGGAAGATTTTCAGTCAATATATTTCTAGTTAATCACTGTATATTAATCAGATCAGATAATAGTAGTAAGTCAAAACAAAACAAAAAATAATAATAGAAAATATATAATTGTACAGCATTACTAAGTATTCAAAAGTAATCCAAACAAGGCAGGCAGGCAGTTTCCAGTCGAAAATCCTTTATTAAGTACACAGACTGTGTACTTAATAAAGGATTTTCGACTGGAAAAAGACCGCCTGCCTTGCTTGGATTACTTTAGAATACTTAGTAATGCTGTACAATTATATATTTTCTATTATTATTTTTTGTTTTGTCTTGAGAAGAGTCTAAGTTCGCTACTTCTACTACTATTGTCTGATCTGATACAGTGATTAACTAGAAATATATGGACTGAAAATCTTCCACACAGAGAAGTTTCTTACACTGTTTTGTTTTTGGACCCACTACACTTTAGTGGGCTGTTTTGAGACTTCGGGGATACCACGCAGATTACTTGTTTTCCTATTCCAAGATGGGGACACCTTCCATTGAGTGGAGTTTAGTGTTTGTATTCTTAGCATGTAGCAGCATAAACGTGATATTGTTGGAAGATGGTGTTTTCTCATTGGAAAGTTTTCCCTTGAGGCACCTCCTATAAGGTGCACTATGGGAATATTAACAGCCTCGGCCAGTACACAAAATCCCAAGGGTGGCAGGTGAGGACCATCTCTAGCAAAACATCGAGGTCTGTTGAGCAAGTCATCCCTGGTGTGACATGTAGTGGATCCCCTTACAATGACACCACACACTAAGCCAATTATTGCCTTCAATCATTTTCCGTGTGTAATGAGCCATCATCCTAGGTGAAGGTCAAATGCAGCTGAAGGCTATGATCATACCCGCCAAAAACAGAGTCTGTAAGCTCAGTCATGTTTTTGCATATAGCCCAGAAAGGTATGTCTCAAGCTGCACACACCAACAGAAACTATGTTGTCATCATAACGTTGACTTGCATGTATGTGTGGTATGATGAATCCTGGCACCTCAAAGACAGCTAACTGTGACCTTTCCCTTATGTAGCCTCGTGAGAGGGACATCAATGTGTCTCATGATGTAATCACTTATGAATAATAGGTTTGATTTTGTGTATTGCCTCATGTTTCACTGGTGAGATAGTGGTGCGTGACCTAGTATGTGTACTGTGTTCTGCAGAGGTATGATTATGTGTAGTGAGCTTGCATTTGTGTTTCTGAGGTGTCTGTTTGCATACGTGTGTGTAAGGAGCTCCACACATGCAGGTGTGTGTGATGTGGGTGGAATAGGAGGTGAGGTGTGCATGTTGACAAGTTGCTCATTGTCATATGTACAGACTGGTGTGTGAGACATTATGGAATCAAGGTTTGCATACGGTCACATCTCTCACACATTGTGTTTTTGTGGCATAGTAGTAGAGAGGTGAGGATGCTTTCCACATCTCATCAGCAGTCATTGATAATGCCATTAGCAATAGCATCTTGTTTGCATGTATGTCACAGCAGGCCACTGTTAGGCAGTGGCCTGACACATGCTGAACTGTAACATCTTACCACTGTTACGTAGGTCTCCTAAAGTAAAACTGCACTAACAATGTGCCATAACATGGTTGAGTGACTACAATGCTTTGCTATGCATCTGGCCCTTGCATTAACCATAATCCTGTTATCAAGCATGGTTGCAATAGCATACCTACTAATGTGACAATGTACGACTCCAGCAAAGTTAGGGTCATGCTGCTACACCTTTGGGGTTAACAGCATCAAACACACTGCCTGCAGGCACTCCTTGCAGGGAAGATGTGAATGTCTGTGCATGCACAGAGAACTCGTTGAACTTTGCAGTCATTACTCTGGCCTTGCTAGTCTACAGTGCGAGTCAAGCAACCAGACAGCAAGCTGGATGTTGTGTGACAAGATGTGGGAAACACAGACACGTGTTCCGGTTACATAAATGTACAGTATGACATAACTAGGACATGTGTGAGGTACACACACTTGCCAAGGTAGCCACTCCTCTGCAGTAGACCTCAGATCCATATCATGCAGATGTGCACCATGAAGCTGTTGAAGGTCAAGTTGCATGAACTGCTGTGAAATTGTCACCCACAGGGATCATTGTCGCTGTGGTGCTTGTTCGAGCAACTTTGAACATCTAGGTCACCAGACACTGAACATTATATTGTGACACTGCAGCTGTGCTCCAACTCATCATCTGGTCAGTACCCTAGGGAAATTCTAACAACCCTGGAATACAAGGCAGAATACATGACAAACTCAAATGAGTGCTTGGATTGCTAATCAAGGCATCTACCTCGAAAAGGGTATGTCAAGCCTACAATGCCTTGCATGACATGGGACAACTATGTGGATGAATCAACAGGCTGTGGCCTGCTCCTCATGTTGAGCTTGGTACTACCATTTTGCTTCTCGTGAGAGACAAAGTATAAGAGCATGGTATCCCAGGAGAGAGTGGTTGTGATGAGTCCAGCAGTAGTAGTAGCCAGGCACCAGCATTTCAGGGGAGGCCCCTCATCAGCATTCCTCATAAGGTAATTCTGTATTTTTAGTACACACTGCTTGTCTAGTGTCCAACTGCAGAATAATGTGTAAACATGCCCTCCTTATCTTCACATGGCCTTCTCCTCCATTGTTTGTCTGTGCTCTGTATAGACACAGACATCTTGGATGACTACCTTCTTGGAAACCATGATGGAATCAACTGCAATGCTTAGTTGCACACAGGACAACTAGCATGCAGTCACAAGGACTGTTCCTAAATATCTCAGTAATCTTATATTTAAAACCGAGAAAAGACTTATCATGGAACTGATCAGTAACAATGTAGAACACCTGTGGACACTGGCCCAAACCCAGTTTGTTTTGTTCACTGTCAGATCATGTCTACCCTAACCAGTGTACCTCACTGAGCGTTAAACTACGAAATGGATGAGGGAAAAATGGCTCACTCTACCTACCATGTCCTGAGAAGGAATTTGACAAGATTAGGCCATCAGGCATTGTTGAAGCACTGTACAGGTGATTTACAAAGTAGTATGTCAGCCACTGGAAAGCAAATGTCTGACCGTCATTATCTGGGGAAAATAGTACTGGGTAGATCACTGCTACAATGAGGCCTGTCACCAGTGGACTTCCCTCACAAATAATTTCTGGGACAACCCCCTCCTAGCCATACCCTTCTCTGTAGTCACAACCTCTGTCAGTGATCTCACATCTGCAGATTACTACAACTTGGAGTTGTTACTGAATCCCACACAGAACCAACAGTTATCCATGATGGGCTAATGCACATCCAGTTGTTGTCCGAGCCATTGACAAATACTAAATGCCACGGACTGCAAAATACTATACTTTTGGAAGTCATTCAGCACTGGAAAATTTCGTACTGTCTGCACACCTCCAACAGTTGACCCATTATTCAGGGCCTTCTGGACACTGAGATTTTCACTGATTGGTAGAGGTGGGGATTCATTCAATGTTGCACAACCTATAGAGAAAGGTATGGCATGTAAATCCCAGAATGTCATTGTTACACTGCACTTGGCGCTCATCACACCTATCATGGACTGCAATGCCACCTTTGGTATGTAACTACACAGGCATATCAGAAAACTAACAACCACAGAGGTTCCAAGGTTCCACAGTAAACCAATACACAGTGTATATAACATGTCCTATGCAAACTGTGTCAAGACCATAACAAGAAGTTATGCACTCACCATAACGTCCGATGTATGTAGTCCATCTTGCCTCACTTTCTTACCCATGGGTTCGGAGCCGAATACTGGCTCCAACTCGGCCTATTTACTAGCTCAAAAGTCTCTGATTGGCTGGGCTAAGAGGGTATCCCATAGTACACTGCTTCGCATCCCCAGATCTAGTTTGCTGCAAACAACTCAGTTATTGCATACATAACACACATCCATACAGACAAAATATCCAAACAAATTAATCAAAGGGACTCTGCATGATAACCTCCAAATCCTCCAGGTAGGGGGGGAAGGCGGGAGGGTAAGTAAGAATGTGAGGTGAGATGGACTACATACATCGAACGTTATGAGTACATAACTTCTTGATGTTATGTAGTCCTATCTCGCCTACATTCTTACCCATGGGACAGTGTCCCTAGCACCTACAACCCGGGTGGCTCATAGGAAAATACTCCTGAGAACTGTGGAGCCAAATGAAGATCTGCCCCTGGAAACACGTCCAATTTGTAATGAGAGACAAAAGTGTGAGGAGAAGCCCAAGTGGCCGCAGCACATATATCATCCATCGACAATCTAGCTTGATAGGCTGTGGATGTGGAAACAGCTCTTGTGGAGTGGGCTTTAGGTGGAAAGGGCAGAGTTTTACCTGCTGTGTGATAGATGAAGGAAATACAGCTGGCTATCCATCTAGAGAGCGTGACCTTGGATACCGGAGAACCAAGCCGTTTTTTGGAAAAGGAGACAAAGAGTTGGTCAGATTTCCGAATCTCTTTTGTCCGATGGAGATAGAAGCGTAACTGTCTATGTACATCTAGTTGGTGAAATCTGAATTCTGCCTTGCTGGAAAAATTGGGGAAGAAAAATGGCAGCTCAATAGACTGATTTATATTAGACATAGAAGCCACTTTGAGAAGGAATGACGGGTTTGGTCTAAGGGAGACTATCTTTATGGAAGATCAAATATGGGGGTTTGATGGAAAGGGCTTGGATTTCGGAGACCCCCCCTCGCTGAAGTGATAGCTATTAAAAAGGCTGTTTTCCATGTTACAAACTTTAACTCGCAGGTAGCTGCAGGCTCGAAGGGTGGAAGAGTGAGGGCTTGAACAAAATTGAGGTCCCGGGGCATAACAGGTTGTGATACTGGGGGACGAAGCAATAGGGTACCTTTAAGGAATGCTTTACATAGTCTGTGTGCCATCAGGCTAGGTTCATTAGCCACGTGGAAGTTTGATACAGCCGCCAGCTGAACTTTGATGGTGGCTGAAGTGGACCCGATAGAACAATATAGACAAAAATTCCAAAACAGAATCAATTGGAGCCGTGTAGGGATCAATGCCTCTGGAATGAGCCCAAATAGAGAATCTTTTCCATTTGCTAAAGTAGATTTTTCTAGTGGATGGTTTATGAGAGGACAACAAAATATGGACTACGTCTGGCAAAAAATTATGACATCTGACTAAGGATGGAAGTTGAGTAGCCAGGCCGTCAGCCGGAGTGTCCTCAGAGAGGGGTGGAACTGTCCAGACATGTGTGTCAGTATGTCTGGTAGGGGTTCCAGAATCCAAGGAGTATCCACAAGGTAGGGTTGAAGGAAGGGGAACCATACTTGACGAGGCCAGTGTGGGGGCAATCAGAATCATCCTGCTTCCCAAGGCTTTCTGAATCACCCTTGAGAGAAGGGGAAATGGGGGGAAAGCATAAAGCAGACCGGAGGGCCAATTGTGAGCTAAAGCGTCCCTGGGCGATTCCCCCGGTGGGGGGATCAGCGAGAAGAAGTTGCTGCATTTCGCGTTGAGGGGACTGGCGAAAAGGTCGCAGCAAGGTTGACCCAATCTGCTGAAGATTCGCTCTACCACCAGGCGATTCAGGGACCACTCGAAGGGCATAAGAATCGCCCTGCTTAGCTTGTCTGCTATCACACTGGTCTTCCCCGGGATGTGCGTTGCCACTAGAAACCGTTGGGAAGCTATTGCCCAATGCCACACGCGCATGGCCTCCCTGCATCATGGATAAGATCGGGTTCCTCCTTGCTGGTTGAGATACCACACTACTGACATGTTGTCCGAGTGTATCGCAATAGTCCCTAGAGGGAGGACTTCTTGAAGTGCCTGCAATGCAAGAAGCACTGCTCTCATCTCTAGGACGTTTATATGCAAATGTATCTCGTGCTCCTGCCACGTGCCTTGGACCATCCTGATAATGCCCCCCCCCCCACCCTATCTGGGAGGCTTCTGTAGTCACTGTGGCCACAGGGACGGGTGGAACAAAGGGTTTTCCTACGTTCAAGTTGTTGGTGCACAGCCACCAACGGAGGTCCTGACTGCATTTGTCTGTCAATAGGATTGGATGGGATAGTGGAAGTCTTTGGACAGACCACTGGACAAAGAGAAGCCATTGAAGAATTCTCATGTGTAATCTCGCTAACGGGACCAACATGATCGTAGCTGCCATGGTCCCTAGGAGTTGAAGAATCAGTCTTGCCTTCGCATGTCTCAGAGGCATCAACGTGAGAATTTTCTTGTTGCAACCCTGTGATCCTTTCTTGTGGTAGGAACGCTTGCATTTGAATGGTGTCCAGCTCTGCTCCTATAAAAGTGACACGCTGTAAGGGCAACAAGGCAGATTTTTTTCCAGTTTATCGTAATGCCTAATTGGTGACATAGACTGATGGTAGTGCCCCTGGTCTGAATTAGTAGATGCATGATGGGGGCGGTGAGGAGCCAGTTGTCCAGGTACGGAAACACCTGGAATCCTTGCCATCTCAAGTGAGCCATCACCACTACCATACACTTGGTGAACACCCTGGGGGCTGTGGTGAGACTAAAGGGCAGGGCTCGAAACTGGAAATGTCTGGCTCCCAGTCGGAAGCGTAGATGACACCTGGATGCCCTGTCCATTTTGATATGGTAGTAAGCATCCTTCAGGTCGATGGAGCACATCCATACTTCCTTTACCAACAATGGGAGAATAGATTGTAGGGTGACCATACGGAATTTGGACTTGTGTACGTAATGGTTGAGTTGACTGAGATCTAGTATGGGTCTCAGGTCCCCTGTTCTTTTCAGCACCAAAAAGAATCTTGAGTAAGTCCCTAATCCGATCTGGTCTGAGGGGACTGGTTGGATGACTCCTTTTTCTAGCAGCTGAGATACCTCTGAGGCTGCTTGATCCCTTTGACTGGGTGGAATGTCTGGGATTCTTCTGATGGGAGGGGGTACTGAACAGAATGGAATGGTGTAACCTCCGGAAATTATCCTCAATACCCATCGGTCCTGGGTGATGTTTTCCCAGGCTTCCGGATACAAGGAAATTCGACCCCTGACTGGCTCCGTATAAGCAGAGTCAGGCACACCCTCAGGAATGAGATCATGGGGAGCCATGACAAGAGTCGCGGTCCCCAGAATTGCGGGGGCCCCCTCTGCCTCTGGGGCGACATCTACCTGAATAACTCCGCCTCCCCTGCCTCGGGAGGGGGTTTCACCTTGTGTGGCAGGAAAAAACCTCTGTGATTTCTTGAACCACATCTTTCCCCCTCGCTAAGCCTTGGGGTAAGGCCTAGACGGGAGGGAAAAACGGACTCATACAGCAGACAGGGTCTTTCCCTCTAGCTCACACCTGGTGAGGGTGTCTTTCACTTTGGTCCCAAACAAGTAGGAGCCATCAAAAGGGGCATCAGTGAAGGAAGACTTGAAGGCCTCCACAAAGTGACACAGGCACAGCCAGGCTTGCCTTCTAAGGGCTACACCTGAGCTGGCCGCTCTACTCGCTCCCTCAGCCGCATACAAAATGAGTCACATGGACGAGTTTGCGATGGAGTTGAGGGTAGAAACCTGTGCGTTGACTGTCTGAGCCACCGCTTCAGGTATGTTATCCGCAAGAGTATCTCCCAACTCCTTAAGATCATCTCTCTGGAGCCAAATGAAATGAGATAAGTACTTCAGCGACCTTAAGGTGAAGGTGGCTGAAGACAAGGTACGCTTCCCGTACCGGTCCATAGTCCTAGACTCCTTGTTAGGAGGATGGACCGAAGAGGAAGACACTGCAACTTCCTTCTGGGAGGCTGCTGCCACCACCATGGCATCTACCGGGACTCCCTTTGTCAGAAATTCTTTTCCGTGGGGGGCGGAGAGAAATTTGTTTGGGCGCCGAGGTACTGGGTCCACAGAATCAGGGTTTTCCCCACACCTTTCAACAAATAAGGTCAAGAAGTTCATCGAAGGGTGGAGACACCCAGGAGGCGGAAGGTTGAGCACCAAAAGCCTTAAGGAATACTGACACCTCCTCGGAAGGGGTCTTGGAAGGCCAGTCTCCTCTTTGTTTCAGTATCTCCAGGATATCAGAGAAGGAAACATCATCAGAGGAAGACTCGGGGGACCCTTCCAATTCCTCGAGGTCAGTATCGGAAGTGAGAGACTCGTCCTGGGAGTCTATGTGCTTCCTCTTGCATAATTTCTTTCTGGGAGGTTCCTCAGGCACAGGCTCTGAGGGACCTTCAGAAAGTGGAGGACCGCTCATGGGGGTATCCTTAGGGCCCGGTGCTCTGCTGTCCAAGGATAGGTGGGTGTCAGAAGCTCTCGCTGGAGTGGTGGGGGATGGAATGACCAACCCGAGTGACGTAGCTGACGACCTGGCCAGCGTGCTCCGCATGGCCTTGAAGGCGGGTCCCCCCGAGTGCGAGGACCGACTGGCTTCCAAGGCCATGACCGGGACTGGGGTCCCCCTACCCGATGCACCGACTGGGAGACTCTGAACCAAAAGATGTCCAGAGGCATCCCCCTCGGGCCCGACCGAGGAGACCAGAGTCTCGAACCCTGTGGACGGAACCGACATGGTCGGAGCAGAGGTCAGCACCGATAAACCCAAAGGGGCAGGAACATCACTCGGAGCGGAACATACCGGCTCCGACAGCAAGGATGTGCTCGGAGGAGGAATCAATGAAACAACCATAGGAACTGGCTCCGGAGCAGACTGGGTCGGAGCCGAAAACAATTTAGCCAACACCGGCGACTGCAGGAGCCTCTGCACCACCCTATCCACATCCAAATCGGAAAGCCTGGAGGAGATGGATGGAGACTGAGACCTCTTATCTGGTGAACCATGCCTCACACTCGGCGACCGGCTCCGAATAGGTTTGAGAATGATCGGAGCGGATGCCGATTCACTTAATACAGAAACCTCCTGCGGCCCCGAAGACGGTGGAGCCGAGGAAGCAGTATCCAATATGTTAATTTTCTCCAGAGGCTCTGAAGATGACCTTTTCTTGGACATGGAGGACTTAGATTTCAGCTGGGAGCCAAATCTATAGCCTCCTCGAAAGATGGTTTAAGCAGTCCCTTTAAAATCAATTTGTTTTTCCTCTCTTGGAGCACCCTAGGACTGAAGGCGTGGCAAAAACTACACAACTCCAGTAAATGGATGGCTCCAAGACAGTAAACACAGAGTGTCCATCCATGATGGACATTTTATATCCGCACTTTGAACACTTTTTAAAGCCAGAAGGCTTGTGTTCTTTCTGATCCTTAGACATATCCAAAGAGTTAACGACTTCCAATGGGTGCAAAGCACACGGCGTAACCACAGTTAACAATTACCAAAAAGGGCGGGAAGCCCACCACTTAGACAGTACCACAGAGAAGAGCGAAGCTCTAAACCAACAAACAATAACAACGAGAACACAGAGAGAGAACGTCTAACTTAAACGGTTCTCAAAAAAGAATATACAATAAGAAACAACTAACTACTCACTAAGGGAGGACGAGGTCCTCTAACTAAAATGGGCCTAGCCCATGGGAACTGTTAGTGATACCACAAAAAACACTACTAAACATACAAACACAACTACCGCAGCAAGAATAGCTATTAAAATAGCTTTTGAAGTATGAAGCAACCAATTTCTCAAGAGAAATAAGTCAAAAAGAGTACTTAGCCACAGCCAAGCGAGACCACGTCCGAGTTCTACAAGCGGCATACGAGATCTGGGGATGCGAAGCAGTGTACTATTGGATACCCTCTTAGCCCAGTCAATCAGAGACTTTTGAGCTAGTAAACAGGCAGAGTTGGAGCCGATATTCGGCTCCGAACCCATGGGTAAGAATGTAGGCGAGATAGGACTACATAACATCTGTGTATTCTGTCTCCTACATGCTTTGGAGGGGAGGTGTATGGCTACCACAGAGGGAGGTGTCAGATCCCAACGTGTACCTCCTACATATCAAAGAAAGGACTTACATGAGAATTACCTGTTCTACACTGCTACACCTTGACTGCTGGTATAAATAGGACATGCTGGAGAGTCAGGTATGTCACCCACACAATACATCTTATAAGTAACAGGCTCCCCATCCATGTGAGGCATACTTCCGCTGTAATGCACATCATGTGCAAGTTACACAATGGGATGCGGAACAAGACAATCGTAAGTGGTTTAGGACAAATGTCTGTAATGGACACAGGGAAATTGTAGATGGTTCATCTTGTACACCACAGCTTGTATATATGTCAGCTCCCAAAACCCTGCTTACACTTATCAAGGGTACCAGACCTCGTCAGAGATTAGGGATGCATGACTAGGCTGAAAGAAGACATTGTTCTTGTTAGCCTGTTATACACATATGAACTTATGGAGTTATGCACCTATACTGCTTTACCTTTCTGAAGAGATTTTTCTTCTGTACTGCCATTCCATCCTGTCTTCTGATGTTTGTGGGTTTGTGTTCTACCCAATCCTGAAACTGAAACATAAACAGTTCCATGAGACACCTTTCATTGTGTAAGTATACAGCCATTACAACATCATTGTAATGTACACAAAATAATATGGTTTACTCATTACAGCTGGCAGCATACAATGTTGTCAGTAACCAGTACAAGTGGTATGCCAAAGGCAACAATGGGTGAAACAAAAACATAATAATCTAGACAGTCACACTGTGCATCAGACTCATAATTTCATTTCCCTGCATCAATGACACTACTGACTGGATGTGGCACAGGTTTCATCACTTGCACAGGGTGTTGTGTGGGGTGCAGGAGACCTAGGCTAACCCAATAGGTTGAAAGCATGCACGTGAGTGAGGAAGGGAAGCAGGCAAGATGGACCATAGAAGTGTGCCGTGTGTGTCTGCAGGTGACCTGATTGTGACAGTGGTGTGTGAGTGTCTATGTGAACACAGTCAAGCTCAGTGCCAGCCCTACATGTCAGTATGGTGGACAGCTTTGAACCATGCAAGGTAGAGCTGACCGTTTATCATCTCCACCCCCAAACACAGGAACTGGCTCTGCCAGGAGCTGCACTGGCAATGGCACCTCCATGCCCAAGGTCAGGAGCGGGGCTACTACCCAAGGGTGATTGCTGTCTGCTGGGACCGTGTCCTCAATGGGAACACCCTGGACCACGAGCCCACAGTCTGCCACGTTTTGCTGTAGCCAGGACACACACCGCCCCCCGGAGCTCTAGACTTACTGCCACTATGGCAGTGTGATTGTGCATGGCCATGCGGACTCTCAGCAGATGTCGATGCTGACCTACATCTGCGAGTCCAAAGCAGAAATTCCAACCAACATTCCATCACAGACAATGTGCATTCCAAGACCAACATCTTTCCACTGTATCAGTCAAATGATCCTGGGCATCAGTAACGTGGTGGAGGTATTCATGGAGGTTAGACTGTGCTGCATCCATAAATCCTGAGCATTCATCTGGAGTTCCTTTCAGAACATGCCTGTGCCTCCATGACGACCCTAAACATATGCCGAGTGACACATGACGAGACACCTGCAACAGGTAGTGGAAGGATAGCAGGCTTCCTATGAGCACCACTATCAATCCGTCTGTGTGGAACCTTGCATCTCTGGCTACTGCCAGTAACGACATTCACTGCAGCCAAAGAAGCTACACTTTCCTGTTCAATGTCCCCACCCTCTGACTCTGTCCAATGTCTGTGGCCTCAGGGACTCTGTATGCATAGGCATACTGACTGTGTATGGTGATAATGAGGGCAGAATAGGCATGTCAACCTCTGTGACAGATTTAGCCCCTTCAACCCACCCACCTGTGCTTCACTTTGGCCACCATAAGAGTCTAAAAAGCACTGACTTCAGGTTGTGAAGGGGACAGAGACCAACCTATCTGGTCACCTGTGATAAAAAGGGAACACCAGTACATTAATAGCTGCAATCCAACACTCTGCAGTACTATGTTGCAATTTATGTTAAGCTACATAAAATGCTGTCAGTATTACAGACATGTTTAACCCCCAACCTCATATACTAGGACATGAGGACATCACTTTCTGTAGCTCCTTGTAAATAAAAAGCTCTTTAATGAAGAATCTCATGAACAAAATGATGTACACTGTTGACACTTGGCAGAATTCTGCACTGTTGACACACATGGCAATCTGCAATGTCCTGAAAATATTGTCAAATCTATCAGAGTGGACACACCTACAAGGCACAGGTAGGACTCTAAACTGTGTTCAGTTGGAAGATATCTGTGCAGTTGGCAATCATGGAGACAGTACATCAATCCAGCTGGCAGATGTGGGATGACATTTTAGTGAACACACTGCACTAAATCTACATCTCTAACAAAACAGTGTTGTGCTTACCAGGAGCAGGAGCACAACTATGTTCAATTCCTGGTGGTCCTGTGACAAAATTTAAGGAAGAGATAATGTACACAGCACCACATGTTGCACTATAACAGGCTAATACATGCAAATATCTCACATTTTACAGTACCTACTATGTTAATTGGAATGTTGGTCACAATCTGAGCATGAGATTCAAACTGCAACTAACGTCCTCCCCCCAAAACATACCTGACACCCACATAAAACTGTACACCCTGACATACTGAATACTACAGTATTCCACTGCTGATCCAACTAAGCATAACTGGATGCTCCTCTTGCACTGAATCGGTGGCACCCACATCCACAACATACCACATGATGGATGCCTGGAAGTTTGCCTGTGTTCCTAGGTTTGCCAGAAATTCCTCAGTGGCTGACAGTGGTTGTTCCACAGCAGCCCCTCCACCAGTGACACCACGATCTCTGGCCATGTCTGCTGCTCTTCTGTGTGCGGCACTGATTATATCGGTGGCATGGCGTCGCACTTGCTCATATGTCCTGCTCTGGTGACCAATGACATTCACATCACGAACCAGGTCAGCCCACAGTGCTGCCCGCTCTTCCCTGTTTGGCCTCCCCTGGTCAGCAGGAGTTGATGGTGTTGACACAAGGCCTCCAGGATGGTAAAATTTTCAGCATCTGTAAAAGGGGCCCAGCATCGGTGATACATATTTCTTGAAAGAAAACAAAAATGGGAACACACGTCAGGATCACAAATGTGGGAGTACAGTACGTAGAGATACAGCAATAACAGATGGCTACCAGTATTCAATGCTTGATTACACATCTCATATTCAACACTATGCAAACAGTAAGGGTGTGGATGCAACTAGGACAGTACCAACAGGCAGCTATTCCGGTTTCTGCCATGACAGATACTGATGTATGATCACACACCAAACATAGACATCCATTAAAGTGTGGTTCCTAGGTGTAAGCTCCCCTTATAATATATAAAAACAACACTGCCAAACAAACAGCAGTGTAGTATTACAACAGGTTTCAAAGGAAATTTCCAGGAGACTGGGGTGCCTAATTAACAAAAAGCATTCTACCCTTGCACCTACAGAGGAACTAGAATACAGTAACACATTTGGAGATCAATGACATGTCATCATTACAGTTCTCAGAAAGGCTTAATGATCTAATCCCCATTCCCCTAAGTATATTGAAACATATGCATCATGTTGGAAACAAAATGGTTACATACCTGATGGGAGTACAATACTCCTCTGTTGAAAGGTACAGATATATAAATGTTGTGTCAACAAGTTCACCCTGCGAAGTAACTCTCATACACAATGGTTCCACTAGCTAGCCGTTTGCCTTTTTAACATGGTTCTCATTAGCAAGTGTCTGCCTCTGAACCTGTCTGTGCTTCTGAAATAACTGCAGCCAACACAGCTGATTTGCAGTATAATCAGCCAATCCTATTCAACCACTGACTAGAATATAAGGCCTTAATGTAGATCACAACCCCTTTCCATTTTTGTGGTGGAAATTATAGGGGCACAGACAGTACATCATGGCAGAGAGAATGTCTGTAGCAGCTACTTTTTACATACAAAAGTGCATGCTACAGTGTGAAGCTGAAGGTGATGCTGCAGAAAATAGGCATAGGCAGAGAGGGTGAACACTTTGCAGGACAACAAGCTTAAGTGTGGGACCTGTGGCAGCTTTGCTGCATAGGCAGAGCCATAATGAAGGGTACCCATCACACTGAAAATTAAAGGTATGTTTCCAGGTATGTTAGCCAATGGTATCAGCAACACAATACAAGGCAAAATGCTTGGTGTGTCCTAGAAAAAGGTAGGAGGTACATTAACCATGACATTACTCAGTTGGACAACTGCCAAGTCACATGTTATGTCACGGTAGTCTCCTGTTCAGTGTGTGCTGGCAACCCTTGCGTCTAGCTTAACCTCCATATATGTATATTACTTGTGCAGCTGTAGTTGTGCATGATATTACCAGCACACCATTGTGGACTGCAGTCTGATACTTCTGGGCCACAATTTCAGTACACACTTCAAATTCCTCTGGGAATTCAGGCTAATACATAACCTGAAATTCTCTGCACTTTCCAGTGTTGTACTAGAACTAGCTAAGAGTAGTCCTAGCTGTAGGCCTATGACCTCTATTATTCAGATGCAGACATTCCAATGGTACTGCTTTGGGTGGATAAATAGGGGATAAGACAGACATACATATCCTAATTTATAATGCTGATGTCTACATACATGTAATTTCATTGCTAGACGAAGCTGTAATTGAACCCAGGACCACGTGTACCATAAAATAAAGTTCTCAATACATTTTAAAGACTGAGCTACACAGTCACTGTCATAACAGGTGTATTTTTACATGTTGTAGTTACCATTACACAGTTAACTGTTGTGAAATACTGCATTTACATCTACTATGTGTATGGCTTTAGAGTACTGTATTTGGGGTCCACATTATATGCTCGAAGAAAAAATTCATGGGTCGTACACAAAAAACACAACTTCAAAACCCTAATCAAGTGGGGGACTGTGCCCCCCACACCCCCTAACTAAATATACCAACTCAGAGATCGCTCTAGTTTGGGGAAAAGGGCAATAGGGAAATTCCCGATAACAGCCAACTGAATTTTTCCAGAGGAAAAAATTCACAAAAGTGGTCATTTGCACTTTACAGCGTTCGCTCTTTATGAATCGATTATTATATGCTTGAAGAAAAGTCTCTTCGAGCATATAATATAGACCCCTGTGGATTTGAAATAGGGTGCAGGTGTACTTTTTGAACATGATTAATACTGTTTCAAAAGCATAAATCTATTTAGCATAGCTAAGCTATAAAGTGCACCATGCAGCTTCCCGCAAAACATCTTTAAAGAAAAATGGGGAGATAGGACAGCAGTGATGAAATGGGGTGCAAGCAAGGGGGAAATGTAGTGAAGGGCAGATAGGGATGTGCAAAACAGGTGTAGGACAGAACCATAGCTATCCACTTCTTGAACAGCAGCAACTGTGCACTTTCACAGACTGTATAGCTGAATTTGGAGTGTCACCCTCAGAGAGGGGCTATGACAACACAGTGTGTTATCAAGCCAACTGGACCAAATTAAGTGTGTCCAGTGGACATGTGTGAAATGGAGAGCTATGTAAGGGATGAGAATTCTCTGGCGGGACAGTTGCCCATTTTTTCTTTTTTTAAGGTGAGTGTGTTGGGGAAGGGATATAGGTATGTGTGGGGAGGTAAGTCGGGTAGGTGAGGAAGCTTTTGCAGACAGACAAGACAGCAGACAGGGTTGGTGTGTAACAAGAGGGGGGTGAACACCTTGGATGGGGAGAGTGCTGTGCTGTGGAATCCCAGTCCCATGAGTGTCACACACAGTAGCAGCGCAACTCAAGTCCTCACCAATGGGACTCTGGGGGCAGTGGTGGAAGCTGACATCCAGGGCGTGGCCACCCCACCAGGATGGACAGCAGCAACCCATACACCATACCTGGCAGTTCATCATGGGTGACAAAATCACCCCTCCACCTCTGCTCCCAGAGGGGGGCCCAGCCCCAGCCTGTGGGGTAGAACTACCCGATGCCACAGGTAGTGCAGGGGCAGCAGAGGGGGCACCACCAGGCTGTTGCTCAAATGTGCTGGGCCCTTGTGCCATGGCCGGGGGAGCCACGGTAGATGGATTGCCAAGAACCGGTCCACCTTGTTGCACTGTAGTAAATTAATTATAAACACAAGGTAACAAAAAGAAATAACTAAACAAATGTTAGTATTGCCATAATGAAAGATATTAATCAAACAATACGGGCACTGTGAACCAACATCTGGTGGCATGCTGCCTGGGCAAATTTTTGGGGCTAGGCTTGTAAAGGCTCCAGGGCCATTAGCCTAGCACAAACCTATGAACCTATATGAAGGAATTTTATGGGGAACACAACAATAAGGAAAGTATGTTAACAGCAAACCACTACGAAATAATACATAAAGCCAACAAAACAGTTACTTACAAATAATATACTAGTATCAAATAATAATAATAAATTACATTAATAAATTAAAGAAGATACGGGGTAGGGGAGAGAGAAAAAAATAATAATGTACTTACCATAGCTTAGCATCTGTGTTATCCTATGTCACTATTCATCACTTCTGGGTTGGAGGATCCAACATCGATCAAAGATGGCAACTTTTCAGACAGATCCTAGGCTCAAGCTCCTCCCACACCCATAATTCCTTGCTGCCCTCTAATCCCTCAGACTGTTTGCCCCAGAGCTAGAAGACAGCCAGAACAGACCTAAACTACTAGATAGGATACCTCCACTTCCTCTAGAGCTAACAGGATGGGGAAAGGAGAGATGGGTAGTGATGAATAGTGACATAGGATAACACAGATGCTGAGTTATGGTAAGTACATAACTCTATCTGATGTTATCCATGTCACTATTCCCCACTTCAAAATCAGAGTCCCCAGCTACCATACAATCCTGGGTGGCCTCATGGAAGGACATGCCGAAGAACTGTGGAGCCAATGGAAGCTCCTTCCTGGAAACTAGGTCGAGCTTGTAATGAGTAATGAAGGTGTGAAGAGTAAACCAAATGGCTGCAACACAAATCTCATCTAAGGAATGTCGGGCTAAAAAGGCACCTGATGTAGCCACAGATCTAGTGGAATGAGCTCTGAAAGGTCCAGGTAAAAGAAATTCCTTAGAAGTATAAACTGTAGCAATATAGTGGGATATCCAATGAGAAACTGTAATCTTGGACACTGCCCGACCCAGTCTGTTAACAGAGAAGGCCACAAAGAGTTGGTTAGATTAATGAAAGTTCTTTTTTCTGTCTAAACAGAATCGTGTATGTCTATGCACGTCAAGTGTGTGCAGCATATACTCTCTCCTTTATTGGAATAGCTAGGAAAGAAAACTGGTAACTGAATGGTTCAATTCAAATTTGTTTCAGTGGCTCCCTTGGGCATGAAGGAGGGATTAGTCCCGACATGTATGGAAGCCTGATGGAAAGAGCCTCCAATTCAGAAACTCGTCTTGATGTTATAGCCACCAAAAAGGTGGTCCTCCAAGACACAAACTTAATGTTGCAAGTTGCAGCAGGCCCAAAAGGACTCTGTGTAAGAGACTGCAGCACAAATGAGTGGTCCCAAGGAGGAGAGGGATCTTTGATAAAGAGGCCAAATCAGGAAGACACCTTTCAAAAAGGCCTTACAAAATGGAAAAGAAAACACAGGTTTATCGCCAACATGAAAATTACAGTTGGCCGCTAGCTGCAGCTTAATAGTGCAAAAACCAGCTCCATCCTGAAAGCGAGAAGACAAGAATAATAAGATCTCTGAAATGGGAGCCAAAGAGATATCCAGATTCCACTGACTGGTCCAGAAAGAAAATCTTTTCTATTTACTACCATAGACCTTTCTGGTGGAAGCCATCTGAGAGGCCAGAATAATGTCTCTAATGAACGAGACAAGCCTGGGCTGGTTTAGAATTATGGAAAGTGGACAAACCATGTGGTCTGACAGAGTCTGAAGGTTTGGGAATGGAAGATGAGATGGGTGAGATATCAGATCCAGAAGGGGAACCAGTACACAAAAGGGGTTCTTCAGATAAGACCTGAGGAGGGGGAACCACAACTGCCAAGACCAGAAAGGGGCAATGAGGATTAAGGGAGCCTTAAGGCATCAAGCTTTCTGAAGCACCCTGGGAATGAGAGGTTATAGGAATGTAAGCACAAATGAGACCTGGAGGCTAATCATGAACTAGAGCATCCCTGAGGGACTCCCCGGCTGGGGGAATCAGGCCGAAGTACTCCCTGCATTTGTGATTGAGAGGGGAAGCAAACAGATTGCAGTTCGGTTGACCCCAGCGAAGAAGGTCTCTTTCACCACTGAGGGATTTAGGGACCACTCATGGTGACTCAAGATAGTTCTGCTGAGCTTTTCTGTTAGAACATTGGTCTCTCCGGGAATGTGTGCTGCAAAGAGAAAACGCCCCAAGGACATTTCCCATTCCCACACTCTCACGGCCTCTCGACAAAGCAGATAAGAACGTGTGCCCACTTGCTTGTTGATGTACCATACAACTGCCATGCTGTCAGTGTGCACTGCAATGGTACCCACAGGAAGGCAGTCCTGAAAAGCTTGCACCTTGAGAAGAACTGGTCTCATCTCCAGTACGTTTGTGTGCAGCTTGGTCCATGTACCTTAGACCATCTTTCCCTAGCAATGCCCCTCCCCACCCCAGAAGAGAAGCATCCATTGTCACAATGGCACCAGAGGGAGAAGGAGAAAAAGGTCTGCCAACAAGGAGATCGGGAGACTAAATCCCCCAAAGAAGATGATGCCTGCACACTGGAGTGAATCAGAAGGAAGCTGTCATTGGATGAGACAGAGAAGACCACTGGACTGCTAAAGTCTACTCTAGAACCATCATGTAAAACCTGGCTAATGGCACCAGATAGACTGCCGCCACCGTGGACTCCAAAGCCCTGAGAATGAAGCACACCTGAGGACAAGACAGATCTAGGAAGCACTGAACTTGGGATCTGATTAGTTGTACAAGTCTAGGAAGCAAAACTGCAATCTCTGACACAGTGTCTAGCTGGATGCCAATAAACTCCAAGTTTTGGGTTGGAATCAGACTCAACTTGGCTAGATTCACAGTAATTCCTAACTGGTTGAAAAGGCAAAGAAGGAAATGAGCTGCGACCAATCAATGCTTCATGGGAGATGTGAGGAGCCAATCGTCGGGATAAGGAAACACCCACCTGGAATCTTTGCGGTCTTAGATGAGCTGCCACCATTGCCCAGCACTTAGTGAACACCCGGGGGATGTGGTGAGACCACAGGGCAGGGTCCTGAATTGGTAATGATTGGCTCTATGCGAAAGGGAAGAAGTCTCCTGGGACAAATAATTTGACAGTACGCATCTTGAAGACCCACAGAGCACATCCACTTGTCCTTGTCTAGAAGGGGCATGAAGGACTGGACAGCGATCATATGGATCTTTGACTTCTTGACAGAGAGGTTTAACTTGCTTATGTCCAGAACTGGACACAGCTTCTCCCTTTTTTTGGCACCAGAAGAAGCAAGAGTAACTTCTAGATCCTTGTTGTCTAGGTGGGACCTCTTGGATGGCTCTCTTCTGAAGAAGCTTGAGCACTTCTAGCTGAGCTAACTCCCTCCTATGGGGTGGTGCATCAGGGAGAAGTTTCCTGACTGGTGGGGGGATAGGAAAAGGGAATAAAAAAGCCCCTGGAAATAATGCTCAGTACCCACCAATCTCTTGTAATGTTTGCCCAGGCCAAAGGGTGCAGAGACAAATGACCTCCGACTGCCTCCAGGGCAGGACAGTCAGGCACCGCATCAGGAGTGCTGGAAGGGCTTCTCAGAGAAGGGTTCCCTGTAACCCTGATTTTCTGGACCCCTCAGCCTCTAGGGTGGCATCTGCCATTGAACCCTCTCCCGGACCACTAGAAGAGGGTTCATCATGAGCCTCCTGAAAAGAAGACTGTGACATTTGGAACTGTTAGATTAGGGACCTCCATTTTAAAGTAGTCACTAGGCATTATGCAGAATAAAAGGTAAAATATGTAGTGTCAGACATTTAAAAAAAAAGACAATTTATTAGAAAGGAAAGATAAGCATGAAATGTGCAGAAAATACAGAAATACAGAATGTTCTTTTCTCAGGGGAAAGATACAATCATGCCAGCTACAGAATGCTCCTTAATGGAATGTTAAATAAATCACATGCAAGACAAGGCCTGAGAACCAAGGCTAAGGAGGCATGTAAAGCATTATAGGGTTTTGGTATTATTAAAATATACTTCAGATACAGTTAGGGATGTCGTTTGACCTGACATACAGAAAAGATTAAACAGCCAGCATTTCAGAAAGAAAGCTAGGTCAAATACAGGCTGTTTCAGTTTACATTATTCAGGACAATCAGAATAATGTGCAGAAATTTTGGATATATTTATTACTCACCAGCATTTCTACAGACTGTTATTGTTTATCAGCACTGTTAATGAAGACAGTATTCGGACATTATGAACATCTAATAAAGCCTTATTGAATTAACTACTGTGTATGGAGAATTCATTCTGAAAACTACACAAGAATTGGCCCATAAAGAGACTAGCACCTGTTCACCATGAGTTTGGGTAATTAGCAGACAAAGACTTTTGTTTCAGTCTCATTTCAGTTATTTCTAGTATACTACAGTCTAATCAATTCTTACAATGGTGAGCCACTATGAATGGGGTAAAACTGTTAAAGTAACTCACAAAACCTCATAGTAACCCTGCATCAGCAGTCAGACGTATGTGTTTTCTACAAAGAATCTACAGAATGACAGTGTTTCATTCTACTACATTTGTACTACAGAATAGCAGTGTTTTCAGTCTAAGCTACCTTACCAGTGCTACATGTAAAACATTTCTTCAGATCTTCAGCATACAAAGCTGTAAAAAGCAACTCTTTCAAGTACAGTTTTTAGTGCAGCAGCCAGCTTAACTTCAAGGTTTCCTTACGGTGACAGAAAATGTTTCATAACAGACTTTTCAGCAGCACACCAGTGTTTTTCCATAACTTAAGACTGTGAACTCCATACAGAATAAAGCCAAAAAAGATGGCACTACAGTTTCTCATTACAGAGCAGACCTTTCGGTAAGACAACACTAATTTTCCAAATGTAAACTTCATGCAGGAAACTGACAGAGCAGACAACCTCTACATACAGTAATTGCAGCAGTTTAACAAATTGCACAGCATCAGTGTTTACTTCAGAAAAAGCCCCAAAGAACTTCAGCAAACCAGCACTAAATCAACAAATATCAAGTAGTGTTTATTCAGAACATAAAATACATTATCCAGTTAACAGCTATCTCCACAAACTTTCAAGTTTCCAGTGTGATCACACATAGCCAAGAAGCAAGAAAAAGGTTAAAAAGCTGCAGAGAGGACACATTATTCCAGAATCATAAAGTTATGCAAGACTTTATATGCACTTTTTAGTTAACAGCTCAAAAAAGTTTTAAATTCATCAGTAAACGTCATTTGCATACCTGTTGTATAAACATGTCAAGTAATACTTCTACAGTCAAAACATCAGTAAATCTTTAACTAAAAGTAAATAAGTGTATTTGTGTAACAGCAACCAATAATGCTCTGCACAAGAATTTTTTTATCAGTAAATCTTTGTTTTAATTTTAAACTGGGTAAAGCAGTCTAGAAATGTTCTTTTAAAGTTCAAGGTTACTAGTTAAAGAATGTTAAATATGTCTAAATGCAATAGTATTAACTCACAGAAGCAGGCTACAGAAAACCATTCTTATAATGAGTTATCTTCTATCAGTGCAGTTTCAGACTTAAACAATTCGACACACGGAGTTAAGTTGTAGTACAGTTTCAAATACAAATTTTCAAAATGTAATAAATTCTTGTTTACATGTAATTCAAAATACAAAATTATGTTTCAATATTAAATATACAAATGTCAATACAGTCAATGTAAATAACAAGCAGGCAATGTCTCAAGTTCACATTACTTCATCTAGTTTCTTATGTTCAGAAGCAAGTGCAAACATTGCACTGGGGGGGGGGGGGTAGGAGGAATCAGAGTGCATATTTTGATAAAGTAAATTCCAGTATAACTGAAAAACAGACTTCAACGCAAAGTAAAACTGCTACCATTTCAGAGCAAAATTAAGAAAATACATTCAATAGATATCTGTAAAGGGTGCGGCAGTCTGGCACCAAATCAGAGCATTAATCTGTCATTCTTTAAGGTTAAAAGAAAAGTACAGTTGTGTACACTTACCATAAATGTAGATGTTAGAGTGTATTCACTGTTGCAGTCATTACACTTGGGTTATCCTGCTGGCAGGCTACCCTCAGTCGGCCTGAGTTCCAAAGTCTAGGTCCGGCGTCAGTTGCTGTCACCTCTTCCCTGACATCAGTGCGCCAGGGGTATAAAAGATGCAGCCAATGCCATTTTCTTCAGTTTTTCTTGCCCCAGATATCAGGTGCCCCCAAAAGGGTAGGCTAAAAATATGCAAATAAAATATGCATGCACCAAAATATATGTTATACCTTCATCTACAAGCAAATACACCACAGAGGTAGTATAGATTAGAGAAGTGCAGATAAGTTCCAGCAAAGATAAGGGGGATGGGTGGGTGGGTAACCTGGACTGCAACAGTGAATACACTCAAACATCTACATTTATGGTAAGTGTACACAACTGTACTGTGTTCTTCATGTTTCACTGTTGCAGTCATTACACTTGGGATGAATCCCAAAGCTATGGTTGGGAGGCTGGAGCTAAATAGCATTAGGAGTGGCTATGAGGCCCTGCAAAACTGCAGTGGCAAAGACTGCCCTGGATTTAGAGTAGAATGGTAAATGATAGTGCTTTGTAAAGGTGTACACTGAACTCCAGGTAGCAGCCTCCAAAATGTCTTTGGTTGGTACTCCCCTGAGGAAGGCTGCTGAAGTGGCTGCTGCTCTGGTTGAATGTGGCCTAATGCCCTTAGGCACTGGCTTGCCATGTTGTGAATAGCAGAAACGAATGCAGTGGCCTATCCACTTTGAAATAGTCTGCTTAGAGATAGCCTTTCCTTGCGATCCTGCAGCATATGCCACTAGTAGTTGCTCAGTCTGTCTGAAAGCTTTGGTTCTGTTCAAGTAGAAGTGTAGCTGTCTGCGTATGTCCAAAGAATGCAGAATTCTCTCCCCCTTATTCTGTGGGTTTGGATAAAAAGTAGGCAGATGAATAGTTTGGTTAAGGGCCACACTGGACACTACCTTAGGCATAAATGTCGGGTTTGTCCTCAGAGAAACCCTGTCTGGATAAAAAATTATAAAAGGTTCCACAGCCATGAGTGCCTGTAGCTCTGAGACTCGTCTTGCAGAGGTTATTGCTAGGAGCAGAGCTGTTTTCCAAGATAAAAATTTTATATCAGCTGTAGCGGCTGGCTCAAAAGGAGGCAGGGTGAGTTTTTCCAAAACGTAATTGAGGTACCATGCAGGTATTGATGATCTCCTTGGAGGCAGTTTTTGGCTCCTCTGAGGTACTGCCTTAAAGGATGAGAAAAGATTGGTGGCTCTGTATTGTAATGATCCGAAATGGCAGAGGCATGAATTTTAATTGTTGAAAAGGATAGGCTTTTGTCCAGCATCTCAGTTAAGTATTGCAAAATCTGAGGAATATTTGGTACAGCTGGGTCAATTCCTTGGGCACAGAATCTTTTCCATTTTCTGGCGTAAGATTTTCTGGTACTAGGCCTTCTGGCCTCCAAAATGACATCCATCACAACTTTAGTGAGAGGTGCGTTTTGTATGACTACATTATCCGCCATGCTGCCAGATTTAAGGTCTTGAGTTGGCTGTGTAGGATCGGATTGTTTTGTTGGGACAGTAGATGAGGTATTTGAGGCAATGTCTAGGCCGGGCATTGAGTCAAGTTCCTTAGGACTGGATACCAGTACTGGCGGGGCCAGTCTGGGGCAATCAGTATCATCTTTGGCTTCTCTAGTCTGACCTTTAGGAGTACCTTGGGGAGGAGAGGCAGTGAAGGAAAGGCATATACTGCTAAGGTTTTCCAGTTGAAAGATAGGGCGTCCACTTTCCATGCTTGTCTGTGATAAGTCCTTGTGCAGAATCTTTTTAGTTGGTAGTTGTGAGGAGAAACAAATAGATCTATATCCGGGCATCCCCATTTCCTTGTTATCATGCTGAAGACTTGTGGATCCAATTTCCACTCGTGGGGATCCATGAGGTTTCTGCTTAGTTCGTCCGCCAGAGTATTTATCTTTCCTGGCAGGAATTGTGCCTGAAGATGCACTTGGTAAGTCAATGCTGCGTCTCACAAAGTCATGGCCAGTCTGCAAAGGGGGCAAGAATGAGTGCCTCCCTGCTTGTTTATATACCACATGACCGTGGTGTTGTCTGTCTTTATCAGTAGTTGTCCCGGATGAAGTAGGTCCGTGAAGGCTGTCAGGGAATTCTGAACAGCTAGCATCTGTTTTTGATTGATATGTAGATGCATTTCGTTTGTGGACCATGTGCCTTGAATACATCTTCCTGCCATGTGGGCCCCCCAGGCATAATCTGATGCATCCGTTGTTAATGTCTGCCTGGCTGGGGGTAAAGTGAATGGCTGTCCCTTGTTCTGGTGACAAGCCTTCGCCCACCATCGAAACTCCTGCTGCAGGCAGGGAATGAGGGTAATTATTGTTTCCAGGCTGTGGCAATGTTGAGCCCAAACACTTTTTAGGTACCATTGAAGTTTACTCATATGCAGTCTCGCATATGGAATTAGTAGAATGCAGGATGCCATGAAGCCCAAAGCCTGCAGAATTTTTCTTGCAGATAACTGGGTCTTTGTTGCCAACAGTTTGAAATATGTAGTCAGTTGCCTTTGTTTGCCTGACGTGAGATAAGCCATCTGGGCAGTTGTATTTAAGCTTGCACCCAGGAATATTATCTCTTGAGAGGGTACTAGTTTTGATTTCTTTTCGTTGACTGTGTACCCTAGAGGCCTGTTAGAATCTCTTTACGAATGCCAAATGCTGTAGTAGAATGCCCTTGTTCTCTGCTTGAATGAGGCAGTCGTCCAAGTAAGGATATATTTGTATTCCTCTTTGTCTGCAGAATGCAATTACTGGTGCCAGGCACTTTGTGAAGACCCTGGGTGCAGTAGATAAGCCAAAGGGCAGTGCAGAGAATTGGTAGTGCATTGAGCCAGCTTTGAATCTGAGGTATCGTCTGCAGTCTGATTGGGACATGCAGGTATGCCTCTTTTAGGTCTAAAGTCACAAGCCAAGCCTTCTTGCCCAGCGTGGGCAGAAGCTGCTGTAGAGTCAACATTTTGAACTTTGGTATATCCAGATATGTGTTTAGAATAGATAGGTCCAGTATTGGTCTCCAGGTCTTGTCCTTTCTTGGTACCAAGAACAGTCTTGAATAAAATCCTTGTCCCTGCTCTTGCTCTGGCACTTGTTGAATGGCCCTCATGTCCATGAGAGATAAGACTTGTTTTTGTGCCTCTGCCCACTGATGTTTTGGCAGGTCTGGCCAGCCGTTTGTCCTTGGCAGGGTATGGAAGTGAAACTTGTAGCCTTGTGACAATATATGTCTAGGACCCATTTGTCCTGTGTTATGTGCCAATTTTGAGAAAAAAATTCTAGTTTTCCCCCTAAAGGTGCTGCCAGAAGATAAGTGTTTGGTGCAGGCAGGGGGAAGTCATTGGGACTGTTTCCTGTACGGCTGTGATTTGTCTTCTCCACTTTTGGAGGTAGAAGCACCCCATTGTTTAGACCTGTACGAACCATGGGGCTGGGATCTGCCTCTTGGGCGTCTGTATCTGCCCCTTTGTGGTCTGACACTGGAAAAGACCAAGTCTTTGTAGGCCAGTGTCTGCTAAATCTTGGAGGTTGTACCTGTAAAAAATCTTTAACCGTTTGCATAGATTTAGCTTTGTCCTCCATTTTATTTAACACATCCTCTGCTTTAACACCAAACAAGGTATCATGCTGTAATGGAGCATCTAATAATTTTGCTTTGACATGGTCAGGCAGATTTTGTTCCTTTAACCAAGCATGCCTCCTGATGACAGAACCCGTAACAGCGGCCCTGCAGGAGGCCTCCAAAGAATCAAAACCACATTGCAAAGTATGCTTTCCGACTTGCTCAGCTGCATGCAATAAATCCTGCATTTCCTTATTTTCTGCACATTCAGATTTTATCAACATTTTCTGTTTAAGCAGTGACATAATATATTGCTGATATTTGAGCATATGAAACTGACAATTTAAAGCCCTTATAGCCAAGGTAGCAGAGGTGTAAATCTTCTTCCCCCATCTGTCCAATGCCCTAGAATCCCTGTCAGAGGGGTTAGGGTTTTTTGCAGTGGATGCCTTGACCCCTTTGGGACCCTGAGAGATAGTTTCTGGGTCAGCAGCAGGGTTTTTGAAAAGGAATTTATGAGAGTCAGGAACCCTGTAGTACCTGTCCGGCTTAACAGGAGCTGGAGGTAAGGAGTCAGGGGTCAGACTGGACTCTGAAAATACATCATCTACAATGTCTAACACAGGTGGAACCCTGTAGTACCTGTCCGGCTTAACAGGAGCTGGAGGTAAGGAGTCAGGGGTCAGACTGGACTCTGAAAATACATCATCTACAATGTCTAACACAGGTGGAATAACTAGGGGCCTGTGTTGTGGGAGTAAAAGGAAGTCTCTGAGCCTTTTCTTAGATTCTGAATAATCTTGGCTCTCCTACTGGAAATGTTCCCTCATGGTATGCAAGGTTTCCCCAAAGCAGTAATTCTCAGGAGGAGAGGCAGAAGGGATAGATTCTTCAGCATCATAATCCTCATAGGGAGGAAGAGAGTATCCCTGATCAGAAGAGGAATCAGATGAAATGGAAATCTGATCTGAAGATTCATATTCTGTCTCTTGCCTAGGCCTCTTATCAGGAGGGGGATGGGAACCCCTGATCAAAGTAATTAAGTCTTCGGCCATTTTGAGCATCTGTTTTTTCGGCATGGAGGCCTGACCATGAGGCTGTTGTACTTGTTTCTTTGTCTTTAAAGTTGCTTTAGTCTTTGCCTTTGTAGCTGGAGTCACTTTAATGTAGAATTGAGTAGGTCTGAAAACACCCTCAGAAGCCGATGCCTGCTCAGCGGCTCCAGACCCATCTGAGGGAATAGACTCCTAAGGTCCAATACCTTGAGCTTCCAGCGGCCTAGGCGACTCCACATGGGAGTCTGTAGCGGCCTGTGGGTCCAAAGTAGCGGGCGTCAGGGACTGCGAAAGCACCTCACTGAGAACCAGCGAACCAGCAACTGGCTTAGAGGAAGCCTCGTCGTCCATTTTGGTCCTCGGATGCCTGTCCTTTTCTTTGCGTTTCTTGTGAATTCCGCTAGTCAGAGTGCTATCCGATGGCATCGTGTAATTAAATCTTCTGCCAAAATAGTGAAATGCAAAATCGTACCAATGCTTAATAGTGCTTTGGTTAAATCTAGCACAAAACCGACAACTAGCAACGTCGTGTAGGGCCTAGTCAAGGAATACAGTAAGAATGAAAGTCCTTATGAGGTATTTGCTTCCCACAAGAAATACAATTATTAACTTTTTCTGACATCGGTCTGGAGCAAGAAAAAAGTTTTCCCCAACGGGGTACTTAGCTTTTAATGAAGACTTCGGATCTGAAATTCGAACACGAAAATCTCAGAGTCGGCCTACTGGCACTTGCGAACTGCTTCTGCTTCGGGCAACGCGTGGCAAGAAAGACTGAAGAAAATGGCGTTGGCTGCATCTTTTATACCCCTGGCGCACTGACGTCAGGGAAGAGGCAACAGCAACTGACGCCGAACCTAGACTTTGGAACTCAGGCCGACTGAGGGTAGCCTGCTAGCAGGATAACCCAAGTGTAATGACTGCAACAGTGAAACACGAAGAACACTGACAATATTTCATTGTTTACAGACAAATCAACTTCAGTTACACACACATCTTTATTAGAGGACACAAATGCAGTTTTGTCAAAATAAAGTGTCAAAGATTACAGCAGCTAACAGTTCAAAGCTAACAGCTCTGTACTAGGTATGAACATGTCATTAGAGTTATATGCCCCCGGGCCTCTGCTGAAAATGGAAATATATCCAGTTGGACTAGCCCGGTCAACAAATGTAAAATAAAATAAATAAATAAATAAATATGCGGTTTTAGACTTAAGTGACAAGTTTTATGTAAATGTACAGATTTTAAAGAACTGGTTATGACAGCAACATACAGATTTATGGGTTAAAGATAAAATAAATTCCAGTTCAGCTGAAGTGCTAAGAAAGACATATTGGGTGTGGCCAGTTAGAAAAATGGGTAACTGTATACATCTATGTCTAGTAAGTACATCAGAAATGACAGTCAAGTTAATTCGCAGAATAAAGGGTATACAGTTACAGATTTGGCAAATTAATTTTTTGTTATTGTTTTGTTTAGCAGTCATTAGTTAAGAGTTTTGTATTAATGTGTTGCAATGCATAAATATCTTAATACAGATAGAGACAAAAAAAGCATTCATGCATGAAAACAGCACATCATGTGTCATTAAAGCCACAGGTTCAACTCTTTTATGTTATAAAGAACAGACAAGTAAACTTATAAAATCAGATCAGTCTAAATCTGGTAATATATGTGCTCATGTAATCAGTTTAAGACTGTATATATATCATACAGAAAAAGAAGTTGCGTCTTACCATAACGTTCCATCTGTGTTGTTGATCTTCATTCATTCATTACTGATGGGTTATCGGTTTCATCCTTAGAACCGAGCCGGCATTATACCAAGCTCACGTCAGCTAAAAACTCTCGAGCCAAGATCCTACCCATAATGCTCTGCTCCCTGTTACCTCAGATCGAGTTTGCAAGTTGATAGACAAAGGTAGAAGCTACCTCTGGTCATAATAGAAATACAAGAATGGAAAAAGGACCATATGAAATCCACCAGGAACCTCCGGAGGGGGACGGAGTGCAGGGAGTAATGAATGAAAGAAGATCAACAACACAGATGGAACGTTACAGTAAGACATAACTTCTTTATCTGATCTTGTTAATCTTCGTTCATTCCTTACTGATGGGTCAGAGTCCCCAACTACCTGTATCCCTGGGCGGTCCTCATGGAAGGACATTCCTGAGCACCATGGAACCAAAAGAAGCTCTTCCTCTGGAAGCCAAATCCAATTTGTAATGCAGAATAAAGGAATGAAGGTTGTCGCAGCTGAGCAAATGTCATTGAGGGAAGCCCTAGCATGGAAAGCTGCTGAAGTTGCCATTGACCTTGTAGAATAGGCTTTCACTTTGTGAGGCAATGTGATGTTATTTTTGTCGTAGATGATGGTAATGCAATTTCTCAACCACGATGCTAATGTAACTTTAGAAACAGGACGACCTAGTTGTGGTCCAGAAAAAGCCAGAAATAATTGGTCTGATTTACGGGTAGATTTTGTTCTGTCCAAATAAAAATGGATTTGCCTGTGAACAATCTAGGGAGTGCAGGTAATACTCTCCCTTGTTAGAATGATTAGGAAAAAATACTGGGAGGTCAAAAGACTGGTTGATAGACCGCTCTGACACCACTTTCGGTAAAAAGGAAGAATTAGTTCTAAGTGAGAATCTGTCCTTATGGAAAATAAGGTAGGGATGTTTGATGCATAAGGCTTGAAGTTCTGACAGAAGACTGGCCGATGTGATAGCAACCAGAAACAAAGTTTTCCAAGAGAGGTACTTTAAATCACATGAAGATGCAGGTTCAAAGGGGGGGGGATGCTGTTAGGGCTTGCAGAACCAAAGCCAAATCCCAAGGTTGTACTGGTTCTCTAAAGGGAGGTTTTAGGTGAAAAACGCCCTACAAGAAAGTCTTACAGAGTCTGTGTGACATGAGTGAAGAGTCCTGGAAACCAATGTGGAAATTAGAAATGGCAGCCAAATGAACACGAATAGTAGATGCTGATACCCCAGACTGAAAGAGATTTGATAAGTAATCATCCGAGAAGCAATAAGAATATTGTGCACTGGGGAGGAGAGGTTAACCTGCCTGGCAATCACTGGAAGTGGAGAAACCAAGCTGTCAGCTTCAGGTGTGTTAGACTGGGGTGGGTCCGACCCTGCGGATAGGAGATCAACATCGGAGTTGGACTGAGGATCCATGGTCGATCTAGCAGGTGAGGACAGAGGAAGGGGAACCAGACTTGTTGAGGCCAATATGGAGCAATGAGGATCACTTTGCTCTTCAACTGTAGTGCTTTCTTCAAAAATTGGGGAATGAGGGGTAGAGGAGGGTAAGCATAAAGCAAACCCGAGGGCCAAGTGTGGACTAGAGTGTCTCTCTGTAACTGTCCTCGAGGGAGGATCAGGACAAAGTAGTTACTGCACTTGTAGTTGATTGGGGAGGCAAATAGACTCCAGCAAGGCTGGCCCCAGCAGTTGAAAATATTTGCCGCTATCACAGGATTGAAAGACCACTTGTGAGGTTGTAGAATGCACCTGCTCAATTTGTCTGCTATCACGTTGGAGCTCTCAGGAATGTGCATTGCAATTAGGAAGTGGTTGGAAGCCATCACCCATTGCCATATTTTCAAGACCTCTTAGCATAACGGTAAGATCTGGTGCTCCCTTGCTTGTTGATGTACCAGACTACTGACATATTGTCTGACTGGATTGCAATAGTCCCTGATGGAAGGATCAAGCAGAATGCTTACAATGCTAATAGCACTACCTTCAGTTCCAGGACACTGATATGCAAATGAGACTCTGTCTCCGACCAGGTGCCTTGGACCGAGTTTCCCTGACATAGCCCCCCACCCCATCAGGGGTGCGTCTGTGTTCACCGTGGCTTTTGGCTGATGGGGGCTGAAGGGGTGAGACCATTGTTGGGGATTTTGAGACATCCACCAGAGCAAATCTTGCTTGCATCTCTGAGTTACACTTATATGAAAAGACAGAGGATGTTGTAGAGGGTACCACTGAGTGAGAAGTAGCCACTGAAGAAGTCTCATGTGGAACCTGTGAAAATCCAAATGAACAAGCCAGCACGTAAGAATCGCTCATAAACAAGAATATGTTTATTTAACAAACATACTGAATATAATGGCAAAACACCATTATAAAAGCAAACCGGTTTCGGCTCTAATCAAGCCTTTATCAATGCTACATGTTGAGACAGTTGAAAAACTCACCACCACATTAGTACCATATTTATAGTTCCCATTTAAAGGGGCATGCACCATAATTCCAAAGCCACATGCCATATTGAAATACAGAAAAAATATATAGAAAAAACAACTCTGAGACAGACAAAACATATAACAGTATAATACATATAAATAATAAGTAAGGAAAAGAATAATATCCTTCCCAATATATCTCAGTTGTTGTTTTCAATAAATCATGTTAAATATGACTTAATATTGTGTAAGGAAAACCTTATGGTGCATATAGAAAATATCCACTGAAATATATCCTATATGTGTATCCATGAAACCAACATTGGTTTAATCATAATATATAAACTATTCCAAAGTATTTAATCCGGGTCTAAATAAACCCCCCAGTTTTATTATCCACATGTTTTCCATTTGATTAAGTTTCTGGTGCCATCCAGCTTTGAAACCCCCATGTAATGTTATCCCATCTATAATTGCAAATTTGAAAACCGCAGATGGATGCTCCATGGTATGTTTAAAAAGGGCATTAGCAACACGTTTATTTTTAATTGCACTTACATGTTCCGCTATTCTAAATTTCACCGGCCTAGATGTCTGTCCAACATAAAATGCAGAACAGGTACAAGTTGCCAGGTAAACAACCCAATCCGAACTGCAATTAGCAAAAATCCTAATCTCAAAAATTCTGGAAGTATTTTTGCTAGTAAATTCTCTGGTTTTAATTAAATGTTGGCAGGCCGTACAATGACCACAAGGATAGCAGCCCGTTAGTATATCCCCAGATAAAGTCCTTTGTTGTGGAAGACTTGGAATATATCTTTTATAGTGCGTGAAATATGAATTCATATTCCGTCCCCGTCGATAGGAAAATTGACATTGATCAGACAACATACTACTCAAAATGTCATGTGACAAAAGAATTCCCCAATGTTGATTAATAATGTCCCTAAAACAGTTAGTATTGGTACCATAGGTTGTTACTAGCCGTAAGGGTTGCTTGATTTTCTGCCTCTTGGAATCATTGTCATCTGATTTATAACACAATAATTCTTGGCGTGTTAACCTGTTGGTTTGTTCCACAACATTAGAAAGAAGTTGAGAATTATAACCACGTTGGGAAAACCTATGAGATAAATCAAGACTGGAATCAAAATATTCCTGATCAGATGAGCAGATCCGTCTAATTCTCATGAATTGAGATTTTGGAATATTGCGGATGATGTGGCGTGGATGGGAACTATGAGCATGTAATATTGTATTGTATTTCGGGAATTTTCCGTAAATAGTGGTGGCCAAAGTATTATCTGTAAAAACTGACACCTTAACATCCAGAAATACAATATTAGAATGTTCAATGTTAGCAGTGAACCTGATGCCAAAGGAATTGTTATTCAGGTAATCCACAAACTGGGTTAACCCCTCCTTATTACCACGCCACACCATCCAGCAATCATCTAGGTATCTGCGCCAGATGTCCAGATGATGTAAAAATAAATTGTGCTGAGCATCATATATGTATTTGGCCTCATAATACCCCATGAACAATTCTGCATAAATAGGTGCGAAGGAAGCTCCCATCGCAGTTCCCTTAATTTGCCAATAAGCCTTTCCTTGATAGTAAAAAATATTCTTACGCAGCACCATTTCAGTTAACTTGATCAAAAAGTTGTTGAAACCCATGGAATAAAGGTTAGATTTATATAACCAATAGGAAACTGCAAGAATTCCCAGATCGTGTGGAATGCTTGTATAAAGTGAAGCCACATCTAATGTACAAAGCAACCAATGGGATTCCAATTGAGAGTCATTGATGATATTAAGAAATTCGGTAGTGTCTTTAATACGGGACCTAATAAAAATCAGCAGCGGCTTCAGATAGAATGTAAGAAATGCTGACAATGGTTCCGTTAAGGAACCCCTACCTGAAACAATAGGTCTACCCGGAGGATGTAATGGATCTTTGTGTATTTTGGGTAGCATATATAGATATTGAGGAGTGGGTTCCTCCACTTTAAGTTGTGTACCTACCTGCTGTGTAATAATACCTTGTTGAACAGACATGTGCAAAAATGAATCAATTTCTCTCTTAAAAGAAGGAGTGGGATCAATACTTAATTCCATATAAAAACTGGAATCAGATAGTTGGCGCAAGGCTTCCTGATTATATGTGGAATGATCCAAAATCACAACAGCTCCCCCTTTGTCTGCCATAGTTATTGCTATATTATGATTATCCCTAAGTTCCAACAAAGCTAGCCTTTCTGCTGCATTAAGATTATTATTAGTTGGCTCATACAAATTGGAATAATGTAACTCTTTCATTATGCATTCCCTAAAAATGGAAACATGTTTGTTCATGGGGGGAATAAAGTCTGATTTCCCAAATCTGAAGTCAGATGACCTTTGAGTGTTATCACAGTCTGCAAAAAATATCTTAAGGTTAAGTAATCTGCAAAATTCATCAACATCTTGTAATAATTGATTTTCAGAGACCAACGCAGTGGGTACAAAGGTTAATCCTTTATTCAGAAGTTGTATGTGTACAGAAGAAAGTTCAAAAGATGAAATGTTATGAATGTTATTATTTACTTCACCATTTGTTGCAATAGGGATTGTAAAGTTAGATTGTTGGAACCTGGCTCTGTGTTTCCTACCCCCCCGCCTCCTACCCCTAACTCTAAAGGGGGTGGCTGTTTTCTTTTGGCAGCTGGGGACACTTGGCGTGAAAAACACTCTCCATCTGTAGCAGAGGCAGTGTCCTCCTCAGAGGTAGCATCAGACGTGACCTTGTGATGTCTCAAAATGGACCTTGGTCTTTTTTTGTTGGTATAAATGTTTTTAGAATCCTGAAATCTAACTGATTTCTGATTAACAAAAGGTTTCCCTTTTTCATAATCCATAAGATCACGATTAAACTTATTGATTTTTCGTTTCATAAGCTGTTTTTCTAATATAGAAAGTTCCTTGGCCAGGTCTGAAACATGCTGTGAGTAAGACACTTCTTGTTTAAATTGTTCTACCTCCCCACACAAAGTTTGGATCTCTATAAGTTGACTTTGTACTGTCCTGTCATAATAACGCAATAAACAATCAACAAAATGCATGGATGATAAATGTTGTGCTTCCGCCCATTCTCTGGACAATTCACTGTCTATGTTGGCCACAAGAGGTTGTATGCGGACCCTAAGTCCCCTCAGGGTAATATCTTTGGTTTTATAGGCTTTGAAAAGTTTCAAGTGCCAAACGTTAGTACGTAAGGTCTTCATATGTCTATTAAGCTTGGAGAACATATTATTACATTTGGATTGACCATCTGGTATATTACTAGTGGGATCAGGTCCTGATGCAATATTTAAGCCAAAAACCTCTAAGTTGTCTTGGTCAGCCGAAAGCCCCCTCAATATATCACTTATATCCATGACCAAACAATATAATGTAAATAACCAAAAAATAATATAACCACATAAACTTCCCGAATGACCACGAATATGCAAATTCACACTTATAATAATCAATATCTGACATCAAGAATAATGTCCATAAAAAGGGTTAACATCCCATAAACCATGTAATTATACATTGATCCATATTAAGAAACTAAATTATGGTATAACTCCCTTACTATAAGTGGCCAAGAATTAGAAGTTATGTACTCACCATAACGTTCCATCTGAGTAGGTGACTTCATTTGGATGCAACCTGTGGGTATCGGATCCGACCTCGGATCCGAGCCGGCATTTCAAAAGCTTAGGCTCCGAGCTCCTAGCTCCTCCCTCTACCCATAACCCCTTGCCAAGCCCTGACTGACCTCAGATTGAGTTTGCCTATATAATACTGACTACAGTACCTGAACAAAGCAAAAAATACTCGCTGTATAAAGGTCAGGGGGATGGAGGGATAGTTACATCAAATGAAGTCACCTACTCAGATGGAACGTTATGGTGAGTACATAACTTCTAAATCTGAAGTAGGCAGACTTCATTTGTCTGCAACCTGTGGGACAGAGTCCCCAGCTACCTGAATCTTGGCCGTCATGGAAGGATGTTTGAGCACCGAGAGCCAAAGGATGCTCTTCCTCTGGAAACAACATCCACCTTATAATGAGAAATAAAGGTATGAGGTGAGGCCCAAGTGGCTGCAGCAGATATCATCCAATGACACACGGGACTTAAAGGCGGCTGACGTGGAGACTGCCCTAGTAGAATGAGCCGTAACCCTCTGAGGAGCAGGTCTACCTGAAGTGTCATAAGCCTGCAGAATACAATTAGCAATCCACCTCGATAGTGTGACTTTAGAAACTGCTTTACCCAAAGCAAATTTAGCAAAGGAGACGAACAGCTGATCTGATTGCCTGTGACCAGCTGTTCTGTGAATATAAAATCGTAATTGTCTATGAACATCCAAGGAATGCAGTTTGTATTCTCCTTTGAGTACTTGGGAAAAAACACAGGTAAGTTGATTGATTGGTTGATATTAGATTCTGAAGAGACCTTTGGAAGAAAAGATGGATTGGTCCTGAGGCACACCCTACCTGGAAAGAAGGAAAGGTAAGGCGGCTTGGCGCATAGAGCCTGAAGTTCAGACACTCTTCTGGCTGAAGTGATAGCTACTAAGAAGGCAGTCTTCCAGGAAAGGTACTTCAGGTCTGTAGATGCTGCAGGCTCGAAGGGAGGAGCAGTAAGGGCTTGCAGAACTAAAGATAGGTCCCAAGGCGGTACAATCTCTTTGACTGGAGGCCTCAACAAAAAAATCCCTTTAAGAAAGGTTTTGCACAATTTCGCCGTCATGAGGGGAGCTGTCTCATGACCAATGTGATAATGAGAGATGGCTGCCAATTGTACCTTAATCGTGGAAGAACTTGCCCCTTGATGAAAGAGGTCTGTTAAAAAATCCAGCACTGCCGACATAGGTGCTGAAAAGGGATCCAAACTTTTCTGGACCGCCCAAATAGAGAATCTCTTCCATTTACTCCGATAAACCTGCCTAGTGGAAGGTTTATGAGCTGCCACTAGGATGGCCTTGACCGGTGACGAGATACCGGGAGTCCTAATCAAGGATGGAACTGGAGCAGCCAAGCTGTCAATTTCAGGGTGCGAGATTGGGGACCGAAATTCCCAGAGGATGGGAGATGAGATCCGGAATCGGATCCAGAATCCAGGGTGGATTCACTTTGTGAGACCATACAAAGGGGAACCAGGGTTGACGAGGCCAGAACGGGGCAATGAGAATCATTCTGCTCCCCAAACTGTTGGCTTTCTGCAGAAGCCTCTGCATTAGAGGTAGTGGAGGGTAGGCATAAAGGAGACCGGGAGGCCAAGCATGCACCAGCGCATCTCTCGGGGATTCCCCTGGTGGGGGAAGCAGAGTGAAGAAATTGTCGCATTTGGCGTTTGAGTGAGAGGCAAAAAGATCGCAACAGGGTTGCCCCCAAACGGCAAAAATCTTCTTCACTACCTGAGGATTGAGAGACCACTCGTGAGGGGAAAGAATGGTGCGACAGTTTGTCCGCAAGGATGTTGGATTTTCCCGGAATGTGCGTTGCTACAAGAAAGCGTTTGGTGGAAATTGCCCATTCCCAGACTCTCATGGCCTCTCGACAAAGGGGATAGGACCTGGTTCCTCCCTGTTTGTTGATGTACCAGACTACCGACATGTTGTTTGTCTGAATCGCAATAGTCCCTGAAGGAAGAACGTGGTGAAGTGCTTGCAATGCTAGGAGCACCGCCCTCATTTCCAGGACATTTATATGCAACGAAGTCTCTGTGGAGTTCCACGTGCCTTGGACAATCTTCCCCGCAGAATGCCCCCCCCACCCGAGGCAAGAAGCGGCCATGGTCACTGTGGCTCGGGGAAATGCTGCACAAAAAGGTCTCCCTGTCAGAGGCTCCGGAGATCGAAGCCACCAAAGAAGGGAATCCTTGCATGCTTTGCTGACCGCTATCGGAGTGTTGAGAGAGGAACAGAGAGGGGACCACTGAACTTGAAGGGTCCATTGAAGAACCCGCATGCGTAGGCGCGCATGAATAAGAAGCGGGATAGCTGCCGCCATCGAACCTAGGGCCCTCAGGACCGAAGCTGCTGTCGGAAATGGTTGCAGGACCGCTGCGACATGACACTTCAGGTTGGAAATTCTGTCTGGGGTGAGGAAGGCTCGCATTGACCTGGTGTTTAGTCTTCCTCCTATGAAATCTATAACTTGTGTGGGGTGCAGTAAAGATTTCTCCCAGTTGACAGTGATGCCCAGCCTTGGGGCTATACGAAGGAAGTAGTCCCTGGCTAAGCACAGAAGATGCCTTGATGATGCCGTCAGGAGCCAGTCGTCCAGGTGCGGAAAGACCTGTAATCCCTGGAGCCTCAGGTGGGCCGCTACAACAGCTAGAACCTTGGTGAACACCCTGGGGGCTGAGGTGAGACCAAAGGGAAGGACCCTGAACTGATAATGACTGGCTCCCAGCCGGAAGCGAAGAAACCTCCTGGACCGTCTGTCCATGCGAATGTGGTAGTACGCGTCCTTGAGGTCGATGGAGCACATCCAGTCGTTCTCCCTCAAGAGGGGGAGTATAGATTGAAGGGTGACCATCCGGAACTTTTGCTTGGTTACTGACAGGTTCAGCAGGGAAAGATCTAAGATCGGTCTTAAGTCCCCTGTTTTCTTTGGCACTAAAAAGAACCTGTAGTAAAACCCTGACCCGGTTTGGTCTGGGGAGACGCACTGGATAGCTCTTTTTTCTAGCAGCTGTCCGATTTCGATAGCTGCTGCCTCCCTTTAGTCGGGTGGAACATCTGGGAGGCTGCGAGATCTGGGGACTTTGTACAGGGGAATTGTATAACCTCTGGATATCACGCGAAGCACCCAACGGTCTGTTGTGATGGACTCCCAAGAAGTTAGGTGCCTCGGCGCCCCCGACTGCCTCCAGAGACGGACAGCCGGGCAACCCTTCAGGGCTGCTGCGTGGGTCTATCAGAGAAAGGTTCTCTGGACCCAAAGTTTCTAGGAGCCCCCCTGCCTCTAGGACGGCGACCTCCCAGTCCTCATCTGCCACGGGAGGACTGGTTATCCGGAGCAGGTTGGGACTGCTGCGACTTCCGGAACCACATCTTCTTCTGTCCCTTTTGGTTCTTCGAGAAGGACCTCTGGGGAGCTGAGAAGCGGACTCCGACGGCAGACAGCGTCTTCCCGTCCTTCTCGCTCTGGACTAATGTTTCGCGAACAGTTTTGCCAAACAAGGCAGAACCATCAAAGGGGGCATTCGCGAAAGTCGCCTTGAAGGGCTCTGCGAAATCACAGTGGCGGAGACAGGCCTGCCGCCTCATGACTAGGCCTGCTCCGCTGGCTCTAGCGGCTCCCTCGGTAGCGTGAGAAAGCAGCCGCATAGATGTGTTAGAAACTGCTCTAAGAGTGGCCATTCGGGTGGAGTATACCTGCTTGTCCTCATCCGACATGGACTCTGGGGGAGATGCAGCGTATTCTTTAATCAAATCCCGCTGCATCCTGATGACGTGTGCCATGTAGTTCAGCGCTCTCAAAGAGAAGGTTGCTGAACTGAAAACTCGCTTCCCAATGCGATCCATCGAGCGGGACTCCTTGCCCGGAGGATGCATAGAGGGACTCTCCTGGGCCAATTCCCTCTTAGTGGCTGCAGCCATCATCATGGCATCTATTGGGGGGCCTTTGCTCCAGTGAGTGCGGTCCGCCGGAGGGGAAAGGATACGGTCAGGACACTTGGGTACAGGCTCAACGGTGTCCGGATCCTTCCACGCTCTGATGGATATAAGGTCCACCAGAGGATCGGCAGGAGGGGACACCCAAGAGGTAGATGGGCCTGCCTCGAATGCCTCCAAGAACACAGACTCGTCTGAGGAGGCCTTGGGGGCAGACCACCCCCCCCTGATCCTCAACATTTCCATAATGTCTCCAAATGAGACGTCCTCAGGGGGTGACCTTGGGGAGCCTTCCCCTTCATCCAAGTCTGTGTCTTGAACGGACTCGGGGGAGTCCATGTGCCTCCTTTTGCACTTACGCTTCCGAGGTACTTCTTCGGGGGGGCTGTCCGAGGAGTACTCTTCCGCAGCTGGATGTTCCAAGGGAACTACTTGGGACATCGAGGCGGGCTGTCCCTGGGACCGGCTGGTGGGAGCCTGGCCCAACTGCAAGGGAGTGCGGGATGGAGCTGTGGCAGGGACCGGGGGTCCGGAAGTCCTCAACAGAGCCCTTTCCACTACGTCGAAGGCCGAGGGGGAGCCAGCTTCTCTAAACCCGAGCCGACCCCACTCGGATCCGGCCTTGCGGATCGGAGCCGGAGCCGAGACCGTCGGATCCGAGAGACCGGTGTGCTCTGACCTAGATGGAGCCGAAGACACACCAGCTCCCTCGGATCCGAGGCTCGGTCCTCGGCTCCGAGAGGTCGGGTCCGAAGTACCCGAAGCACTCAAGGGATGGGATGGATCCGAGGTGCGCCGACCTATCGGATCCGACCCACCCCCGGATCCAACTCTGCCCGGCGCCGACAGCTCTGAACCCATGGTGTGGGTCGGAGAAGGAGCCAAAGGGGTGAAAAAAGGGGTCGAAGCCCCTCCCGGATGGGGGGGGGGCTAGGAGCACTCCCATTTGCATTTGGGCCTGGATGAATTTCCTCATCATCCGGTCCATGTCTGCTTCACTCATGGAGAAGGTCGATTTAGTCGAGGCCACCGAAGCGGATCTAGAGAGCCGCCTCGGGGACCTCGCTGAAGGGCTAGCCTCCTCCTCCTCGGGCCCATGAGAGAACCGAGGGGAGTGGAGCCGAGGAGGAGGGAAGCTAGAAGGCACAGGAGAGGCCCGCTTGGATGGAAGAGCTGAACTAGATGTTTCAGCTCTCCGTTTGTGGTGCCTCTCCCTGTGCCTCTCCTTCTTTTCTCTCTCCCTAGAAGACTCTCTCTCCTCCGGCATCTTAGAGGGAGGTTGAGTCCCAGCCGGTGGAGGAGAGCCCACAGCAACTGTTTGCTGTGTAGAAGGGGCAGAAGCCGAAGCGGTATCTGGAGGGAGAAGTCCCGCCAGAACCAGCTTCGACCTCCGCTCCCTCAAAGCTCGGGGGTTGAACCCTGCACAAATGGTACAACCAGATGACAGGTGTTCAACCTCCAAGATGACTTGCGAGTGTGGCCATCCGCTGGGGACAGCTTATGGCCACACTCGGTACATTTAGAGAATACTGCCTTATGGGCTTCAGACATATTAAGCCCTAACAGGCCTAAAAACACACACACAAACTACGCAAAACCCGAGAAAAAATTAAAAGATAGAGAGAGGAAAGCCTAACACAAACACTTCTAACTAATTAAATTAAAAAAGTTAAAGTTTTACAAAATTTTCCTGTCAGAAAACTTATCTGCACTAGGAGCTCAAGGAATCCGTCGCAACTTGAAAGCGGCAAACGAAATCTGAGGTCAGTCAGGGCTTGGCAAGGGGTTATGGGTAGAGGGAGGAGCTAGGAGCTCGGAGCCTAAGCTTTTGAAATGCCAGCTCGGATCCGAGGTCGGATCCGATACCCACAGGTTGCAGACAAATGAAGTCTGCCTACTTCAGATCAGAAATTATGGACCTTCGTCTCAAACTTATTTCTAGATATTGATGGTTAAACTGCAATTTGTGAATGCAGACAAAAATACACAACTTATCCAAAAATGGATGTTAATAAGCAAGATCCAAATAAATTCTTAAATATTAAACCATCAAAAATGGCCGACATGCGTCTCTGCCTTTCATACCATTATACTGTATCTTGCCACCGTAAGAAAATGATCATCCGCCAAAATCAGAAAGTACTATAGATGAAACCCTTCATGGACCATCCAACTTGCAATGCTTGCTGGTTCTAAATATATTGGGAATAAAAATCGTGGTAACTCGGAAAATTATGTCTTACCTGTAACCCCTAAAAATAATATATGTCAGGACCTGAACCCACATATAACCCAGTAGATAAGATATATTTATAAAAAATGAAATCTCCAAAAAATGTATATAAATGTATATGTCCTAAATAATTTCAATTTTGAAAACCTATTTACTAGTACCTATATAGACAAGAGCCCGTAAATTTGGAAATCAGGCCTCAATCCTCTGCGTGATGTATCATTCAGACCCTATAACCACGTGACTCAAGCCAAATTATCAATCAAGTTATAATGTATTTGAATATGTGTGTTGTATTTGCGAAACACAAAACCTCATATATATTGTGAATTGTACATGACCCACCAAGGGCGAACATATAAAGAACAACAATCGTTCAAATGTCCCCAACAGAAAATATATAAACTGGTCATTGATAAAAGGGCAATGTTAAAAGCCCCTAAGCAATGAGCCAAAGAAATACATAAAAAACATGTTACTTAATTGCAACACAATATTCCAAGGTCCTGACTAAATATCATTAAACCCTGGCTAGTACACCCTCGCGAAGATGTAATTCAAATGCCACAATTATGATGACCTTTCAGTACATAATGTTCCATCGTAACACATATAAATAAACTATCTAGTTCCTGGACACAATATCTAATAACCAAAAGATAGTCCACAGTCTAAATCAACTTGGAATGTTCCGTGTTCGTGTTGACCGAACAACTAGATGAAAATACTTAGTCCAGAGATGTGCATAAATGTAATTAGGCCCCAACTTTCCACGTGGAGCTCAAATGTAATTCGACCACATCCTTGTTGTAAACATACGAGTCCCAAACACTAGAGTCCAAAACTACGACCCAAACTTTAAAAATGAAATGATGAGAATGGAAAATAAACCATGTCCCGGACCAAAAACAGTACCTTAAATAAATCACAGAGTCCAAACTGGAACCAATTATGGTCGTCAATTACTTCCAAGCCTTGTGGATACAAAAAACTTGGGTGATGAATTGCAAAACAACGAAGCTTTCATGAACAAACGCTATCAGGATACAACTCGTGGTAAATCCCCAACTGCTCCAACAACAACGAAATAATGAAGAGTGTAAATTCAGCAATCCAAGTGTCCCCAGCGCGAAGAAAAAAATGTAGAGCTCCTGACAAAAAGTTCACGCACGCAGGACAACATGCACGGCCCCAATAAACCAATGAAAATCCAAATGAACGAGCCAGCACGTAAGAATCGCTCATAAACTAGAATATGTTTATTTAACAAACATACTGAATATAATGGCAACACCATTATAATAGCAAACCGGTTTCGGCTCTAATCAAGCCTTTATCAATGCTACATGTTGAGACAGTTGAAAAACTCACCACCACATTAGTTCCATATTTACAGTTCCCATTTAAAAGGGCATGCACCATAATTCCAAAGCCACATGCCATATTGAAATACAGAAAAAATATATAGAAAAAACAACTCTGAGACAGACAAAACATATAACAGTATAATACATATAAATAATAAGTAAGGAAAAGAATAATATCCTTCCCAATATATCTCAGTTGTTGTTTTCAATAAATCATGTTAAATATGACTTAATATTGTGTAAGGAAAACCTTATGGTGCATATAGAAAATATCCACTGAAATATATCCTATATGTGTATCCATGAAACCAACATTGGTTTAATCATAATATATAAACTTCCAAAGTATTTAATCCGGGTCTAAATAAACCCCCCAGTTTTATTATCCACATGTTTTCCATTTGATTAAGTTTCTGGTGAGCGATTCTTATGTGCTGGCTCGTTCATTTGGATTTTCACTGGTTTATTGGGGCCGTGCACATTGTCCTGCATGCGTGAACTTTTTGTCAGGAGCTCTTCATGTGGAACCTGGCCAGAGGAACAATAGTGATCGAGGCTGCCATCAACCCTAAGAGTTGGGGTACGGAGCGGGTAGAGCATTTGTGGTGACAGATTAGCGGCTGAACCTGTTGTCTTATTCTATGAAGTCTGTGATCCGGAAGATGTATTGTGCAATTCTTCATGTCCAACAGAACTCTGATGAATTCTAAAGATTGTGTCAGACTCGTGTTGGACTTCTCCCCGTTTATAGTGATTCCCAGGCACTGAGCTGTGATCAGAGTGTAATCTAGGGCTTCCTCCAATAGACACTTATTGGGGGTGGTAAGGAGCCAGTTGTCTAAGTATGGAAATGCCTGGAATCCTTGAAGTCGCAGGTGAGCGATAACCACTGCCATGTATTTGGTGAACACTCTGAGGGCTGTACAGAGACCGAAGGGCAGTGCTCGAAATTGGTAGTGACTGGCTCCTATGTGGAAGCGGAGGTATCTTCTTGACCGCTTGTCCACTTTTAAATGTTAATACGCATCTTGAAGATCTATACAGCACATCCAATTATCTTCTTCCAAAAGAGGAAGGATAGACTGAACTGTGACCATCCAGAATTTCTCTGTTTTTACAAATTTGTTTAGTGTGCTGAGATCAGTCTCCAGTCCTGTCTTTTTTGGCACTAAAAAGAAGCTAGAGTAAAAACCGGAACCTATCTGGTCTGGGGGACCATCTGGATGACTCTTTTCTGTAGCAGCTTTCGGATTTTGTATGCTGCTGCTTCCCTTTGACTGGGTGGGACATCGGGTAAAATTCTGGGAGATGTGGGACAGAGATGGAAGGCAATGCGGTAGCCTCTGGATGTTATCTGTTGTACCCAAGAATAGGTGGTTATGGTTTGCCAGCCAGTGGGATACAAGGAAAAACTACCCCGACCGCTTCCAGAGGTGAGGAGTCTGGCAATGATTCAGGAGTGCTGGAAGGGTTGCCCAGAGATAGAATCTCTGGAACCCTGGTTTCACGGACCTCCCCTGCCCCGAAAGGGGCATCTTCCAATATAGTTTTCCCCTCTGCTCTTAGTGGAGAACTCGGCATGTGCATCACGGAAAGAGCCCTGTGATTTTCTGTGCCACATCTTCCCGCTCCTCTAATTTCTGGAGTCGAATCTTTGAGGGGTGGAGTGTCAGTAACCAATGGCATACAGGGTCTTGCCATCTTGTTTGCACCTTGCCAGCGTATCTTTAAACTTTGGGCCAAACAATGAAGCGGCCTCGATGGGGGCATTCATAAAGAAAGCCTTAAAGGAGTCCACAAAGTTGCATGCAGGCATGACATCTCGCGACTATGCCTGCGCCTGCCGCTCTAGCCACTCCTTCCGTTGCATGTGAAATGAGGTGCATGGAAGAATTGGATATCAATTCCTGGGTCGCTATCTTAGAAGCTACGTTGTCCCGCACCTCATCAGAAACAGCTCCTGCCAAGGTTTCAGAGAGTTGGTTGATAAGGTCCCTCTGGAGCCTCATAAAGTGTGCCAAGTAGTTCAAGGACCTTACCATGAAGGTCAATGAAGCAAACACATGCTTCCCGAGTCTATCGCCCGCAACTCCTTGTTGGGCGGATGGACAGTCTGGTTCTCTTCTGCCAAGTCTTTTTTGGTTGCAGCCATCATCACCATGGTATCTATTGGAAGACCTTTGGACCAATGAGGATGATCAGCAGAGGTAGATAAAATTTTGTCAGGTCTCCGAGGTATAGCTTCCAAAGTGCCAGGAGCCTTCCATGCACATTGGACGATGAGCTGGAGAAGCTCATCAGCCAGTGGAGTAACCCAGGAGATAGGGGACTGAGCACGAAAGGCCTGCAGGAATACGGATTCCTCTGAGGAAGGATCGGTGGACTTGTAGTCGCCCCTCTGTCTTAGGATCTCAAGGATGTCACCAAACGACACCTCATCAGAGGGTGACCGTGGGGACCCTTCCCTGTCATCGAAGTCCGTATCTTCGGTCAGAGACTCCTCAGTGGAGTCCATATGCTTTCTCTTGCACAAAGCCTTTCAAGGGACTTCCTCAGGGGGGAGCTCTGGGGAAGATTGCGAGTAAGGGCTCTCCTGAGTGGGAGAAACTTGAGGCCCTTGTGCCCGGGGTCTGGTAGTTGTGGCTTGCGACAGTTGTGGCACAGAGGGGGGCAAGGACTCCGACAGTGGTGTTTTCCAGCATAGGCAAGTGTCCTCTCCATGGCCTGGAAGGTCGGACTGCCCAAACAGGGATGGGGAGCATTAGAAGAGCAAGATTCCTGTAGGGTGCCATAGAAAAAATTGGCGTGGAACCAAGAACACCTATCCCCATGGCACAGCCGCTAGCCTGAGAAGGGCCCAGTGCACCAAAGGCCACAAGGACGACTCCAGCTCCAAAGGGAGGCCCACTGTTGGTGTCAAAGGAAGGGAAGCTGCTGTCGGAGAAAGGGGCTTCAATGCTTCCCTGGAAGTCGAAGGAGGAGTGTAAGTTGACGTCTGTGGAGAAATATGGTCACCTGCAAGAGGGAGCGCAGCTTTAGATGGGTGAGAGAGTCCCTGGCCACAAGCAACTTTCTAAACACTAATAATACAAAAACTTCAAAAATATGAACACTTAGCTGAGAGAGAAAGCTTGACACGGCTGTATAGCAACGCGGCAAACGAGAACTGAGGTAACGGTGCAGAGCATTGTGGGTGGGATCTTGGCTTGAGAGTTTTTGGCTGACACAAGCTTGGTATAAGGCCGGCTCAGTTCCGAGGACGGAACCGATAACCCATCAGTAAGGAATGAATGAAGATTAACAACATCAGATATGGCAGTTTACACCAAGCATATCAGATCAGATTACAGCTAGCTTAGCAAGCTGAATTAAAGATAGTACTGTATGCCATGCAATATGGTAATAATCAATTTAATGCATTTACAGTTTTACTATTTATCCAAGAAAACTGTAGATAGTAATGATAAAGTCTTGCAGAATTCAATAGTACTGAAAAGTTAAATTACGTCACTCACAGAACAGCATGCTAAAATCTGAGGGTCACAAGAGTAAATGTAAAAAGTTCAACAGTTAAAATTAATTTAATATAAGTGCAGAAATGCACAGTGTTACACTACTACTTTAGTTTCATCTGTTTGTAAAGTAACAAAATTACATTATTCAGTCATTACTTAAGGGTAAAGTGACAGACTTATTTGTAACAGGCTCATTACATCATACATTTCTACTACATCATCCTTTACACTTAACTAATGATTGAATAATGTGAAGTGACAGAATTATTTATTACAGGCTTTTTAAAATAAGTTATCTAAATAGGTAGTAATAGTTATTCATTATACTCAAGGCACAACAGGGCAGGCTTAATTTGTTAATTTACAGATTACAGTACACTTTACATAATTACTGAACATTAGAAAGTTAAAAAGACATTAACAGGAAATGCAAAGGTATTGACCTGAAATACAGAAAGCATAAGTTTAGTAAACTATTAAGATGAGTTATCTAAAGAATAGGTAGTAATAGTTATTCAATACACTCAAGGCATAACACAGTAGGCTTAATTTGTTAATTAGTTTACAAATCACAGTGCACTTTACAGATTAGTGTGCACTTTATATAACTGTTGTACATTAGTCAGGAAATTAAAAGGACACTAACAGACAATACAAATGTATAGATTTGAAATAAACTGATATTCATGGAATATTTCCGACACAAATTTAGGAGGCAAACATCTTTTACAGCACATAAAAGTTAAAAAAAAAGTTAAGTAGCACTATTAGCAAATCTAAATGAAAATTTATAGACACAAGTTAATACAGTATATAGTAATTATGCTTCAAGACCAGTTATAGAGTTATCTCTTTAGTGCCAATTTCAATTAGTCTTCAGAAAATAGCCATCATGCTTAACATGTTATACAATACAAACAGTACAATGTTTAAAGATTTAAATCTGTGAACACAAAAAGATTTTATTATAGTCCCTCTTTGTGTCTTAGAAAAGGACTGCTGAGGGGTAGAAAATTTGATTCCCACAGCTGACAAGGTCTTCCCTTCTTGCTCACTGTGGGTCAGTGCATCTTTGATGGACCAAAAAGAGTTGATTCATCAAAGGGGGCATTGGTGAAGGATGGTTTAAAGGACTTTGCAAACCCACATAAGCACAGCCAGATGAAATGCCAAATAGCAATGCCTGTACTGGCCGCTCAAGAGGTGCCTTCAGCAGCACTGGAAATCAATCTCATATAGGAATTAGTGAGGGACACAAGAGTGGATAGCTTGGGAGACACTTTGTTCAAGTCCTCAGCAGGCATCAACTCAAAGGGAAGCGGTGAGAGTTCCTTAACCAAATCCATTTGGAAGCGGGTGAAGTGTGCCAAGTAATTAACTGCCTTGCAGACCAAAGGTAGCCGAGGCAAAAACCCACTTTCTATGCCGGTCGATCACCTGGGTTTCTTAATTGGGGGGGATGGACAGATGTACTCTGCTCCTCCAGCTCCTTTTTAGTGGCAGCAGCTACCACAATAGCATTGACTGGCACCCCTTTTGACCAAAACTGTCTATCCGTTGGTGGACTTAGGAATTTGTCTGCTCATTTGGGCAATGGCTCCACAGTATCTGGCTCCTTCCATGCCTTGCTGGCGATCAGGTCTATCAGTTCGTCAGCAGGGGGGGAAATCCAGGTGGAAGATGGCCCTGCCTTGAATGACTTCAGGAACACAGACTCCCAGGAGGACAGGGGAAGAGCAGGGAACCCCAAGCTTTTTCACTTACCCAGTGAGGCAGAGGGGCCAAGCCCCACCGGGGTTCTCGCTTCTGGCTCCAAGCATCCGGTTGTGACCCACTCTGGGGACAATGTCAGGTGAGGAATTTGAGAGGGACGGCACACCTGTCAAAAAAAAAGAGTAACACAGGTGTCCTAAGGCAAGCGCAGGGAAAACAGAAACCTCCCGTGGAGCAGAAGGGCAAAAGTTCGCTTGATCTTGATTTTCAGTATGAATAGACCGTGAAAGCAGGGCCTCTGGCTTGTGTTTTAAGCAAGAGGTGTCAGAAAAATTACCACAGGGATAACTGGCTTGTGGCGGCCAAGCATTCACAGCGATGTCGCTTTTTGTTCCTTCGATGTCGGCTCTTCCTATCATTGTGAAGCAGAATTCACCAAGCATTGGATTGTTCACCCACTAACAAGAATGTGAGCTAGGGTTTAGACCATCATGAGAGAGGTTAGTTTTACCCTACTGATGATGTACTGCTCTCAGAGATGAGGGGGGGCTAGGAAGGAGCCTGGAGAGCAGGGGAGGCAGCTCTTGCAGTGGCAAATGTCCTCTACTACCTGGAAGGCTGAATGTCTGAACAATGCCCCTTCCCCATTCCCGGCTGGCAAGACCAACCAACAAGAGTTATTAGAGCATGCCACCACCTCAAGACCCCCAAATAATACTGGCCCCAACATGTCGAAAGCCAAAGCACTGAGTGGCAGAGACCGGTCCAAAAAGCTGGACCAGAACACTCTCCCAAGGACTCCGGAGTGATTGCTCGGGGCCAGGACCAAGTCTGCTCTGAGTGGGGGGGGGGGGGGGGGGCGCGGGTAGTGCAGAGCTGGTCATGGACTCGGACGGGGTAGAGACAAAGTGGGCTGTAGGTGCCTTTGTCACCTCCTCACTGAGCCCCCAGGCCCTGGGGAGTCTGTAACCACCTGGGTCGGATGACGAGATTGAAGTGTAGGGGCAGGGGAAGGACCCCTGACTGGATGGACAGGGAACACACGAACCCTCAACTCAATCTGAGCCTTGAGTAAAGACCTCATCATCCTGTCCACATCGGATAGAAGCAAGCTCCTGGAGGATCTAGGACAGGCTGAAGACCGAGCTGAGGACATGTGTCTAGACCCTGAGGACCTCCTATACCTCTCTGAAGAACAGCTTCTGTGCCTGGGAGCTATAAAATGCTGCTGCACTGGTGGAGAATCCCCAATCAAGATGGGATCCCACACAGGTCCTAGATTTGTCTGCTTCGGATCAGTGGGCAACGGAGGATCCAAGAGCTTTGAACTCCCAACTCCTCAGATCAGAGCAGGCCGGATCCATGGCAGGTCTAGTCTGGGTCAGATCTGAAGGCCCCGATCCGGAGGCCTTGGTTCCAGGCATAGACTCCCACGACCTCAGATCTAAAGGTCTTTAAATGGAATCCTTGGATCCGGGAGCAGACTCACAGGATCTCTGATCTGAGGTCCTCAGATCAGACAGAGTCGAGACTGGAGCCGGATCAGAGGAGCTGGGCTCCGACAGCCTAGGCTTCTTAGAAGAAGAGGACCCAGAGATGGAGGGTGCCTTTCTCTTGATGGCAGAGGGACCTGGCTTGACCAATCGATCCCAGAACCCATCCCTTTTAAAAGTAATTTAACTGTGGCACTCAACTAAGGCCATGGGGTTGAAGTCGGCACAAATGCCGCATTCTACCTTCAGGTGGTTGGTGCCCAAACAATAGAAGCATTACTTGTGCGATTCGGAAAGTGGCATCTTCTGACCACATGAGCAGCACCTCTTAAACCCTGTTGGTTTGTCAGACATGACAGAAGAACAACAGACCAAACACCAAATCCAAACTCACAAACCGGAACTGTTAGCCACAGGCCAAACCAAGTCAAAAACCAGCAAAAGCCAAGAACTACACTAACACAATTAACTTATTCAAAAGTCAGAACAAGAAAATAAACCAAGCCTACATTGAAACAGAGATTCTAAAAAAGAGAAATTGGCGCAAAAAGGGCTGACAATAAGAAAATAGAAAGGGAGAGGAGAGGCTAAGTGGATACAAAAAAACTAAGACTAAAACTCTAAATATACTACAAGTAAAACTAAAGCTATAAAGACAAAAATTAAGTTGAAAATAAGCACTTATCCCACAGAAGGACTCGAGCCAGAGGAATCACGTCTGTAGGGGTGAAGTGGCAAACGAGACTGGAGGGGTTAGAGAGCTGGAAGGGATTATGGAAGTGGGAGGAGCCTGAGCCTAGGTTATGTCTGAAAAGTTGCTGGCTTGGCTCTAATGTTGGATCCTACAACCCAAAAGTAAGAAATAGTGCATGGATAACATCAGATCATACCATTAGTAACTTCACAGGTAATATTAATACACAGACTACCAACACATACATCTACAAATGTGCAATTTCAGTTGTTAGTACAGTGACTGCAATTCCTGTATAGATGATGTTGCACATACATACCTCTCAACCTGTTAGCATGGGACAGTACATGCAAAGCGCTAACAAATGCCGGTACACAGGCACAACTACATGGAACTTAGTGTGCTCAGACATTACTACCAAGGTGTTCTGTAAACAGATTTGCCAATAAATTGCTTTCCAAGTAATGTTATGCATCTGATAATCAATGGCCAGTCATATGGGGCACTAGTCATTGCATTCTTCAAAAGCATGACAGTCGAGAGGTATGTTCATGTACACTAGACAGCTAGTTATTTGTCAGCTGGCTGCCATGGGATTAGACCCTACAAGCAGTGACTGCAGGAATTATGTGCATTTGATTTCAATATCATGAATTCTCAAAACACTATTCTCCTTTACGACTTTTACTGCAACATTTTGTGTGAAATCCTACATTTACAAACATGTATGGCTGTGTGTGGTATCACACTGGAAACCAAACGCAGTGAACACATGAATAATGAGCACGTTAGTTGAATACAGTAGTTATCAAAGCACCATCTCCCTTTACACTGTAATTATGAATGTCGCATGAAATCTGGCAGTTATACACATGTATGGCTGTGCAGGTTGCCTGTTGTCCTAACCATATACCCGGTTCATTTACTGAGGGCTATGTACAGCATATTTCGGGGAATTATCTAAACTGGGGCTTGGCACTTAGTCTAGGTACTGCAATACATGCATATTTGAAATCTGATGATGCATTATTTTGTAGTTAAAGTTGACTGGTGTCTGAACGGAAAACAGATGTAGTGAATACAGGACTGATAAGAACTTATTGGAAAAGATTAGTTATCAAAGCACAATCCTGTTTTAAATTTTACTGATAATGTTCCTTTAAATCTGGCATTAAGACACACAAACAGTAGTCCAGGACTACCTCACCCATATACCTTGTCCATTGCCTTGGTGGAATATACAGCATTACTGCAGACAGAATGAGCAGAACACAGGCTTGAACCTTACTCTGGTTACTGCACTATATTCATTTCAGACAGTTGCGGCTACATTCTTTAATCATCAACATTTAACAGTTGACTGGTGTCAAATTAGAACACACATGCAGTGATTACAGGAATAATGAACACTTATTTGAAAAGATTACTTAGTAAAGCACTCTCCTGAGTTAGACTGTATGGAAAATGTTCCCCAAAATCTGCCAATTGGACACGTGGATGGCAGTCCAGGACTTCAGTGACCTTACTCATATACCATAGTCATTGCCTGGGTAGAATATACAGCATTATGTCCGACAAAATGAGCAGAACATAGGCTTGAACCTTACTCAGGGTAATGCACTACACTTATTTCAGTCAGTTTTTGCTGCATTCTTTATTCATTTACATTTCACAGTTGACTGGTGTCAGAGTAGAACACACATGCAGTGAATACAGGAATAGTGAACACTTTTTATTTTAAAACATTTATATATCAAATCACCATCATCCTTTAGATTTACTGACTAACGTTACTTCAAGTCTGGTATGTAGACCATGGACAGCTGTGAAAGATGTCTAATAGATAACCCATATACCCTGTCCATTAACTTAGTGCAACCTACAGCATATTTTAGACAAGGAGCAGACCAGAACAGTGACCGTTAATATTGGTAGACCACGACATTAACTGATATCTGGAAGCTATACTACACAGTACTGCATGTTTACCTGATTTAACTTTCTTTACCATTTCAGGTAGGCAGTGACACATTACTAAATATGTTACATGTCCCAGGTATATCATACCCGACTATTAAGACTGCAAACTCTGTAACTAAATTATTATAAGATAACATTATGCAGTACGTTATTACTTTGATGTTTCCCTACTTACCACACTCTCGCCTCATCCTGACCAGGTGCCCTGCATGGGATTAGCACTGCTAGCCCTCTCATCTGCAGCTGTTGAAAGAGAAGCAAATCATTAGGCATACCAGTTTTGCACAGATTCAGCTTGTATATTTCTAAAATACTGGCAAACATACTTGCATATCTGTGCAGTCTTGTCCAAGTCTTGTCCAACCCGAGCCTCTTAGACCTAGGTGTTCAAGGTTCCCCTCTTCCTCCACTTCAGGTCATAGTGGTGATGACAGTGCTCACCAGTGCGAGGGATACCAGTAGCACTGATAAGTTCCCTAGCCAACCGATCACAGGCCTCAGACTCGCACCCTGAGCTATGGTAATCATCCTGCAGCAGCCAAGGTACATTGTTGGACTCCTGGTGAAAACCTAACACTTTGGACTCCTGCACACCCCACCTTTGCACCTGAAAGCACCCTCCCCTCTCCAACACCACAAGGCATATTGACAGCCAAGTGAAAACTCCAATCAATGGTGTGAAATTCCCACCTACTGGCCTTTATATAGGCTGCATTCCCTCCCTTACATGTCAAACTGTAACTTTCAAAAAAGCGTCACTTAGCTTCACACAAATATGCACAAACCATTTCAGTGAAGCTGAGCATTGCGCAAACTCGGGCAAGTCACATTTTAAGTGTAGCTTAGCAATGCGCAAATACTGTAGACCATTGACCAAGTTTAAGCAGTGCTTAGCATCGTGCAGCTTTTCTAAATGTAACAATTTTTTACTTTTAAATTAAATTGATGTTTCAGTCACCTGACACATTTTTCACAAATGTAAAACATATGACTGGTCAGGATTTGAACCCAGGACCTACTACACTGTAGGTGATGACTCAACCTATCGAGCTACTTGGATAGTTAGAGAAAGCAGTATATCTTCAGATATACTACTAAGATGCCCGTTAGCATAGTACAGCAAAGCTGCACAGGTTTGTGCATTGCTAAGCACAAGACAACTACAACAATTAAATACACTCTGTTTCTAGTTTTAGATGTCCGACGGCGTTGCTGAGCACTGCGCCGCTCTGCACAAATAGGGACAGACCAAAGAAATACAAATGACTACATCCGGTTTCTATTTTTAGATATACAACAGATGTCAAGTGTATATGTATAAGTGCAGCTCGGCATCACTATGCACCACGCTGCACAAACACATAAAAATAAAAAAATAAAATAAAATACTGTCTTGTGCTCACCACCTGTCCAGACGTTTTCTGGACACTTCACAAGCATGGGACAGCCCCTACACTGCTGCTTGCACTGATTCAATATCTATGTTATTGTCATCTACCTCGGCGGCTCACCATAATTAATCTGTATGGTGGTTTCTTATGTTATTAATGATCATTTCCTTGATAATTCTTTCCATGGCTTTGCATATCAGATTAGTGTGTTTTATGAGTCTGTATTTTCCAGGGTCTGTAGATGACCTACCTTTGTGCAGAGGAATGACTGTTACTGTTCTCCATTCGTGGGACATGAAGCCTGCTTGGAGACTATAGTTAAAATGGCAATTGCAGAGGGCCTGATAGGTCATTTTTCATTCTATTTAGAAGGCATCCTGGGATGTTCTTTCGGTCCATCAATGCAGTGCTCTCGGCCATTGAGAGAGCATTGAGGACCTGTTCCCCAATGACAGAAAGGAGGAGTTATATTTGATGGTATTTCCTGAGGGGAGGTTGTGGGGGAGAGAAGGGTAAAGTTAAAGCTGGATTTGTCTGCCAGTAGGTTTGCTATATATTCTGGCTCAGTATAGGTGGCTCCACTAACAATGAGCTCTAAACAGAACTGTGTATTGCCTTTGGGGTTACAGACATAGCTAAAGAATGCCTTGTTTTTTCTTGGCCTGGGAGGCCAAATTTACCTCAAAGTTGGCTTTGGTAGACTATTTATTTGTCCTCTGGGTTAGTCTGACGAGTGTGCTTTTAACCTGCTAGGTACACTTCCTAATCCAGCCTAGTGATATTGCAATTCTATTAGGGCGACTTGTTTTTTCAGTTAGTTCTGTACTTATTCCGTTAGCGTACAGCTACCTCTTTGCAGCTATTAACAAGCTTATATACCATTTCTGTGAATGGCTCTGTGTAGGCAGCAGTGTTCTTAGGGTTTATGGGTGTTTACATTTTGCTAGACTATCACTTAACAGTAGAAAGTTAGTCTTAGAGTAGTTTCTAAACATTCCAGGGTTAGCCGGGGTGCCAGTTTTTATTTTTACTTCAAAGGAGCGCTTCTTGTGGTCTGACCTTACCAGAGAGGACATTACATCGGAGGAGGGGGTGCAGCACTCTCCCATATTAAGAGAGGACCAAATTCATTATGTTTGTGCCCCATGCTGATAATTTGGGCCAGGGAGTTGTATTTACAAAATCCAGGAATCTCTGTGCCTGCATGTCTGGTGTTGTATACGATTCCCAGTTAATAGCAGGATAACTAATATTGCTCAGGAATATTGTATTGGTTTGGATGGTATTGCCACTAAGCTTAAATAAGTGCTATGGGTTTAGTGAGTCAGAGAGGGAGACCTACAGCTTGCAAGGACGAGGTATGGGATTTTGTCTATGGTGACATGAACATGGAGAAACTCAAATGCATCATCCTGTTTGACCAGCCTTGAGGTATATTTATTTTTTTTATGGAAAATAAAGACACGTCCACCTAGTCCCTGTGTAGTAGCTGGTCTAAATTTGTGAAAGGCATTATACCTTTGCACTGCCAGTGTGCTCTGTACAGCTTTAAACCATGTCTCAATGACAGCACAGACATCAACATTCTCCATGATAAGAAGAGCTTGTAGGCAGTGTAGTTTCTTACTTAAGACTCCTAGCATTGAGCAACAACACATTTAGACTTTCTTAGTTTTGATTTGCTATATTGGAAATACTTTCCGTTTGACACTGCCTTACAAAAATCTCTATGGGGGGTGGGTAATACTGAGCAGCCTAGAAGGGAAAAGTGCAGACCATTCCTGGAAAAGCAGCACAGTCTGTTGACCATCTCTCCTTCCATGCTGACAAATATTGCTCCCCACTTAGAATGATACAAGAAACCAAGCAAATTATTAAAGTCGGTCATCTTCTGCTCATATTGAGGCAACAACCTTGGAGAAGGCAAAATGCTGCTCAGTGCTAGACTCATACCAGCCCGGGACACACATTCACAGAGCTCCAAGATGTCTTTCTTCATACAGCCCAGGGACATACGGCTCATGTCATTTACACCCACGTGAACTATGACCGAGTCATATGGGTACTTTTTGTCCAATGACCCAAATGTGCTCATAACAGAGCAGATCCTGGCCCCTGATAAGCAACTGACAGCGACTTTCTCCTTACTCAACCTAATGAGAGGGACATCGGTGTGTCTCACAACTGAGTCTCCAATTACCAGAATGCTGGATTGTCTGGTAGCTTGTCTTACTGGCTTCAAAGCAGAAGCTCCATGAGATGTGGCTGTACGTGTTGATGGTGGATGTTGTTTTGTAAGAGTGCATTTGGGGCTGCTGAGGACATCTGTTATGAGAACTTCGTTGAAGAGCTCTTTGGGGTTTAGGAAGGTTACATTTAAGTGCCTCAGCATATGTGGGTCTGTGTGTCTGCTTTGTACTATGTGTGATAGGTGCAGTATGTGTACTACTGATAAAAGCACTCCTGATGTCAATCAGGTTATGTGAGAACTTTGCCACCAGTGACATTATGTAAACACAGCTCTCATATCTTATCAGTTTGAGAATTAGGCTGCTGTCAATAAACATGAGTCAATTTCTGTGCTGCCTCAGGATGCCCATACCGAGCAAGATGGTAATGGAGATAGTGGGAAAGTTCATATCCATGGCAACAGGCCCTTTTTTATTGATTAGACGGTTGCAGTGAGAATATAAAGTAAAGTAATGTCAGCAGTACCTGGTCTGCAACTCAGGGTGCAGTTTTTGTCACTGCAAACAAGTTGCCTTCTATGTAAACTATCAATGAAACTTCAAGTGTGCTTTTACAGGAAAAATGTCAGCTCAAGATGCCTGTGTCTATAAAGGGCACTGCCAAACACTTGAGGGAAAAGTAGAACCTGATGATTTATGGGGTCTACTTCATGTTGTCGTAAGCTGACAATATCGAGTTTGATATTGTCGGCACGACAATATCGAAAGTGAAGAACATCGTGCAAGTAAATGAAAATCTCCGTAAGGGGAGATTTCCGTTTACCTCAATGTAGTGTGGTCTCGGAGTTGGTATATTTAAGTAGGGGGGGTGTGGGGGCGCAGCCCCCCATGTGGGGAAGCCCCCTGCCTATGCCATTTAGTTTTTTTTTTAACGTCATTCAATGTTTTACTTAATCAATCAATAAAGTTTGACCTTTACTGATTTGATTAAGTAAACTTTCGATAACATGATATACAAAGGATTTATGGATAAAGTATATAGGGAGATATTTTGAAGTTAGGTTAGACAGCAGCTAATCAGGCAATACTTACTGAAAAGAAAGAATTTGCTTTGTCAAGAATGACGACTTGCGGGGATTCACCTAATTGGCTGCTATTACAGCGGTTCTCACTACAGCTTCATGCTGCTGGGATTCAATGCTCTTTTGCTTCTTCTCTCACCAGAAGCAAAACAATAGCACCAATCCCAAGATAAGAAGCAGGCCACAGGATCTTTGGTGGTCAACAATTTTGCTCCAGATGATGCAGGGGTCTGTAAGCCTATTGTAGCCTTTTCCTACTAGATGCCTTGAAGAGCAACCAAACCAATTAAAGACCCACACAAAAACTCACTGCACAATCAGAAACAGTATGGATTATATGCCCTCTGTTCCTTCGTATCACCAAAAGCAAAATCTAACCACATATTACTTTGTACCCATGTAGCAATGATCAGGCCTTCTGATGATCAGCAATGTCCATGAAATAATGGCCCTACTCTCTCTCACACCATGAGCAAACCAAAAGAACTAATCCCAAGATGACTACTAAGTGGCAGAATGTTGGCTCTCTAACAATCTGGACCAGATGTTGCAGATTTTAAAGGTAAGATGGAACAAATGGGCTAATATCCTAAGAGTTGCGGTGGTGTGGATGAAGCAGATGGATATGAAAGTGGGAGTAACTCAAGCTTTAGACTAATTTTAAAAGAGCAAGACAGATTGGAGGGGGATGGGCACTCAGTATTCCGGCTGTATGGAATACAGTGGGATGGCCAATAAATTTAAATAGCTGAAGGAAACTGACATGACAAAATGATAAAGTTGTGCTTACTGACAACTGCCAAAAAGAGTAGGGGAAGGAAATATGTAGTCAAATGAGCGCAAGGGGCAGGCAACTAGAGAAACAGCAAGTTTAAAAACACACCCGCAACAAGGTGGGAGAGTAGGGAAAAATTAACTTCTGTGTGACTTACACCAGACAGTTCTGGTCTCTTTCCTAGTTTCAATATGCAGCTGAAGGCAGAAAACAATTAAGATACAATGTAGTGAAAATACACTACAATATACAAAATACAAGACGGTGAAGACAGCGTTTGAAGGTGGAAGCATAAACTAAGGGTGCTTTACACAGGATTACGTCAGTAACCTGTCCAGAAAACAGCATGAGAATTCAAATCTTTTTTTTTTCCAAGAATTCAAACCTTTTTTGGGACATGGGCATTTATATGTAATAATCAAAAATAGGTCAAAGCAATCAGTAGTCTGGGAAAGTCCTTCTGAAAATGCCAAGTAATGAATGGGTTAGTACTGACTATAGTTTTTTTAGATACAGTAGTAGTTAGTAAACATAGTGGGTTCACAAAAACAACTTCTTATTCTTTCCCTGTTGTGAACAAAGACTGCATTTGGATTACCAACTTAGCACTGCTCTTCATTTCCTTAATGTCTGTAAGGAGTTAATGATGCCATCACATTAAGTTTAAAAATAAGGATGAAAAGTATTACCTGGTATAGCACATGCACAAATCAAAAAGTTAAAAATTTCAAATGCACTAAAGAACATCTACAATTCCATGACTTCTGGGGGGCCTCCTGGATCCACTCCTAATTTTATTATTTTCTCCACCAAATTTTTTTTTCTGATAAGCAACCCCTGGTGAGTACCTCCAACCACCCCATTTCCATGAGATTTGGGGATTTCGTGCCCTCTCAAAATTTCTATCTGCATGTCTGCATGATGCCCCTTGTCTGCAACTTGTCTAGGGTGTCAACTTGTACACAAGTATATAGCTTTAAATCTGTTAATTCCACGGTGGTGCAGCGGTAGCATTGTTGCCTCACAGAAAGAGGTTCTCCCGTTCGATTCTCAGCTTGGGTTGGGAGTGCCTTCTGTGTGGAGTCTGCATGTCCTCCCCGCGGTCGAGTGGGCGTTCAAAAGACATGTGTTGAATGGGCATGGCTTCATTGAAGGTTGGGCGTCGGGCTGGCAACTCGACACCATAAAAAACAACTGCCAATCATTAGCGGACCGGAGTTCCGCTGTGGCGACCCCTAACCGGGAAAAGCCGAAAGACAAACAGCAACATATAGCTTTAAATCTGTTACATGTACCAAATGAGCTAATGGTATTTGTGTTGTGCATATAGCACATTTAAGAACTTTTCTGATTATATTCAGAGTATATACAAATACACATCAGAATACCCAATTCAGTCTTGCAACATAAAGAAACAAAAAAGGCAACTCACCAATCAAAAACACAGATATCTGGCTGGTAGCAATCTAGTAGCTCTTCCCATAGTCCTTCTTTAATGAGATCAACTATCTGCTCCTTTAAGCACCACCTGCAAAGAAAGAAAGAAAAAAAGACATGCTTAGCTCTCTACTCGTGATGAATGAGGTTTAAGTAAAAAGTATTTTCAGCATGTAGGTTAAACAGAAACCCCCAGCAGGAACATGTTACAACGGGGTTTAGTTCTGATAACGTTTGGTTGGTCCTACTGCCAAAAGTCAATGGACTAATGGTCATCACATGGAGGGATTAAACTACCAGCATTTGAATTTAAACCACGTAAATGACTGACCTCCGATGAACCTAGTTGAAGACAGGATTTCACTGCACATCACACAGTGTGTTTCAGCCAAACATGAAAACTACACAGAAAGTACAGACTGCCAAATATAAGCAACATTAAAGAAAATGAAAGCAGCCGTTTGAGCAATAGGAGTTGTTATTCATACATGACAGACATATGACACGGTATGCGTGTCCAACACAGCTTTAAGCAGAAAGTGTGAGAATATATTAAGACAAAAAATGTTTGAGTAAGAAGCTGTAACGAGGAAGATGGGAGGTGTCAGGGGTGTGTGCGTCTCAGCTTAATGGTTTAAAAAAGGAAGAAGCCAAGAAATACATAGGCTATCTAAACATGCCTCACTATGTATTACTACATTATACCACACCCACACCAATCCTGTGCGTGTATTCATTATTTCATGGTTTGTCCTCTTGGCTTTCTGGCAGTTGCAGTGGCTGGTTATAGCTCAGTTCTGAAGGGTCCTTCTGTGCACAGAATTGTGGGAAAACTGGAGTTAGTTAGCCTAAGTTTTAAGTATCAAACTGCTCCAGTCCTGTTGGACTCAAGTCCTACACGTAGACAGAATAAACCTGGTACTACAGAGTTTATTGAACTATAATAGTCTGTCATGCAATCTGAACTCCAGAATACAACCTACCTAAGAAA